>NW_025980394.1:2200-5702 GCF_021869965.1 Rhincodon typus | reverse complement strand
GTATCAATGTGGATTTCACAAGTTTCAAAATCTCCCCTCCCCCCACCGCATCCCAAAACCAGTCCAGCTCGTCCCTGCCTCCCTAACCTGTTCTTCCTCCCACCTATCCCCTCCTCCCACCTCAAGCCTCACCTCCATCTCCTACCGACCAACCTCATCCCGCCCCCTTGACCTGTCCGTCCTCCCTGGACTGACCTATCCCCTTCCTAACTCCCTACCTACACTCACCTTTCCTGGCTCCATCCCCGCCTCTTCGACCTGTTTGTTTCCTCTCCACCTATCCTCTCCTCTATCCGCCTCCCACTCTCTCCCTATTTATTTCAAAACCCCCTTCCCCTCCCCCTTTTCTGATGAAGGGTCTAGGCCCGAAACGTCAGCCTCTCTGCTCCAATGATGCTGCTTGGCCTGCTGTGTTCATCCAGCCCTGCACCTTGTTGTCTCGGATTCTCCAGCATCTGCAGTTCCTACTACCCCTGAGAAAGGCAATGTGGCTGTAGCACCTGGTTTGCTTCAGTATGTGGTCGAGCAGTTTCAGGCCCGAAGAGATTACCAGAGGGTTGCAGTGGGAGACAGTTCCACTGAGTTCTTTCCAGAGGGAGGAGAGTAACTCCTTCAAGGTGGGCATCCCTAGAAGAGGCTTCGCTGTGGGGTTATAACTCACTCAGAGACTTTAACAAGGTGTGTCAGCCTTCATGTTTGTACTTAATCTTTCTAGAATGGGGTGGGGGAGAGACATGACCCCACAGCCCCCTGACACAGGGTGGGGGCTGTGCTCCTCACTCAGATACAGCTGACAGAGGAAGGATAAAGCAACGTCACGCAATTAACTTCCTGAGCCCGCCAGCGTGAAAACTGATCAATGTGGCCTGTGACACTCTTTTTAAAATGTGACACAATCAAAGTCTCACCTCCTGAAACCCAAGCTCTCCCGGCCCAGCTCGGGTTTCTTGCTAAGTCTCGGGGCGTTTGGTTGAAATATTAGTCGGTGAATCCAGGTGCAAGCAGTTGCTGTTTGCTGAACAATCTTCATTTTTAATAACGGCTGCAGAGCAAAAGGGGCTTTGAAGTGTCACTGAATCAGGAAGTGAAGGGGTTAAGGCTGCAGGCCAGTATTTATTAACATTTCCTACGGCCACATTTCACCGTAGCATCAGGGAACTGGAGGTTTGTTCAGAGTTCAGTCATTATTCATTGTGAACAGTTTTCTGGGTCTAATCTCCTTTGTGTTGGATCATCGGCCAATCTCCCAAGCAAATAGGCCCACTCCCTCTGTCAAATGTCAGTTTTGTGGCTATAACTCTCACCTTGGTCACATGATGTCAGCATCAAAGTCATTTCAAGAGTCTTTCCTGGGCATAACAGGGGACTGCTTTATGTTGTTATTAATATCGAAACTGAATTGGGCCTGATTATTCCCAAACACACTCTCCCAGGTGAAGCAGCATTTCACTTGTACTTTTTTCAATCTGCGTTTATAGCTCACAATGTGGTCACCTTCACATTGGCAACTGCTTTGTGGAACACCTTCTGCTCTGTCCATAGCAATGACCCTGACCTTGCAGTTGCTTCCCGTTTCAATAAATGATCTTGCTCTCACTCTAACATTTCAGTCCTGGGCCTGTTGCAATACTTGTATGAAGCACAATGCAAGCCCTAAGGAACAACACTTCATTTTCCATTCAGGCACTTTGCAGCCTGATGGACTTGATACTGAATTCCAAAACTGACTGCATCACATCTATTCTCCGTTTTTCTTACATTCTCCCCCCATTGCCTATATTGTTTGTGTCTTGTTTCCATTGCTCGCAGTACACAGGACCTCATTCCCAATCTTTCACACTTTAGTTCATCCCCAATTTCCATCTTTTATTCTTCTTTCACCAACATTAACAACCCTTTAGTCTTTTGCACCGTTTCCCCATGCTTCTCTTCTGCCTGTATCAAAAATATAAAGAATCTATTTCCTTCCAGTTCATACCAGACTCAAACCATTAACTCTGTTTCTCACGCCACTGATGCTGGCAGATTTGCTAAGCTTTTCCACCATTTCATCTTTTAAAGGGTGGCACGGTGGCTCAGTGGTTAGCACTGCTGCCTCACAGCGCCAGGGACCCAGGTTTGAATCTACCCTCGGGTGACTGTCTGTGTGGAGTTTGCACATTCTCTGCGTCTGTGTATGTTTCCTCCAGGTGCTCTGGTTTCCTCCCACAGTCCAAAGATGCTCACATTAGCAGATTGGCCATGGGAAACGTGCAGTTATAAGTCTGGGTGGGGTGCTCTTTGGAGGATGGGCCAAATGGCCTGCTCCCACACTGTAGGGATTCTCTGTGGTTGTTTCTGCTTGTGATCTATGTGTACGGAAAATTATCAGCATCGTCAAAAATTAAAGAATGAACTCTTACATCATGAAAACGTTCTACCACCGATGAATTTTGTTTGCAGTGCTAGTTCATGACATTGTGTTGAAAAGTCCATTGCATTGTCCTTGTTGAGGAAGGGCAGTTGAGTAAGGGTCAGGTGAAACAGGCAAACTCTCTCTGTCTCTGGCTATGCTGGTTGCTGTGAAAGCCTGCTAGAAACCTGGGAAATACTTGAACAGGCAGAGGAGATGTGCCGACTGGAATATCTCAATGGCTGGTGGACCAAGCACCAATGAAGATCCCAAAGCCGTCTTAAGTTTCCTGGCCACTGGGTCAGGGTTTCATTCTAAGATGTGTGTGGAAGCTGCTGAGTGACTGATTTCTCCCTGCTGACTTACCATGTACAGGTGGCTTCCATAACACAGAGGGACATACGGCCTTTCAGTCCACGCTGCCATTCAATGAGATTCTGGTTGCTCTGATAATCCTCAACACCTCCACTTCGCCACCTTCTCCCCATAACCTTCGATTCCCTTCCTGATTGAAGATGTCTCTCAGTCTTGAATATACTTAACAGCCAAGCCTCTTTAGTCTCTGTGGTAAAGAATTCCACAGATTCACTCTCCTCTCAGAGAAAGATCTGTGTTTCTAAGTTTGGGTTTGAGACAGACTGACCGAGGGTAAGACAAAGTCAAGAACTGCCTTCAGGGTTAGACTGCAAAGGAATACAAGATAACAAAGTGCAGGGCTGGATGAACACAGCAGACCTAGCAGCATCATAGGAGCAGAAAGGCTGACGTTTCGGGCCTAGACCCTTCATAAGAAATGGGGGGAGGGAAGGGGGTTCTGAAATAAATAGGGAGAGAGGGGGAGATGGATAGAAGATGGATAGAGGAGAAGATAGGTGGAAAGGAGACAAACCGGTCAAAGAGGCGGGGATGGAGCCAGTAAAGGTGAGTGTAGGTGGGGAGGTAGGGAGGAGATAGGTCAGTCCAGGGAGGACAGACAGGTCAAGGGGGCGGGATGAGGTTAGTAAGTAGGAAATGGGGGTGCGGCTTGAGGTGGGAGGAGGGGATAGGTGGGAGGAAGAACAGGTTAGGGAGGCGGGGACGAGCTGGGCTGGTTTTGGGATGCGGTGGGGG
>NW_025980394.1:1397-2100 GCF_021869965.1 Rhincodon typus | reverse complement strand
AGGTGGGAGGAAGAACAGGTTAGGGAGGCGGGGATGAGCTGGGCTGGTTTTGGGATGCGGTGGGGGGAGGGGAGATTTTGAAGCTTGTGAAATCCACATTGATACCATTGGGCTGCAGGGTTCCCAAGCGGAATATGAGTTGCTGTTCCTGCAACCTTCAGGTGGCATCGTTGTGGCACTGCAGGAGGCCCAGGATGGACATGTCGTCTAAGGAGTGGGAGTGAGAGGAGGAGTTGAAATGGTTCGCGACTGAGAGGTGCAGTTGTTTATTGCGAACCGAGAGTAGGGGTTCTGCAAAGTGGTCCCCAAGCCTCCGCTTGGTTTCCCTGATGTAGAGGAGGCCACAACGGGTACAGCGGATGCAGTATACCACATTAGCAGATGTGCAGGTGAACATCTGCTTGATGTGGAAAGTCTTCTTGGGACCTGGGATGGGGGTGAGGGAGGAGGTGTGGGGGCAGGTGTAGCACTTCCTGCGGTTGCAGGGAAAAGTGCCGGGTGTGGTGGGGCTGGAGGGAAGTGTGGAGCGGACAAGGGAGTCACAGAGAGACTGGTCCCTCTGGAAAGCAGATAAGGGTGGGGAGGGAAAAATGTCTTTGGTGGTGGGGTCAGATTGCAGATGGCGGAAGTGTTGGAGGATGATGCGTTGGATCCGGAGGTTGGTGGGGTGGTACGTGAGGACGAGGGGGATTCTTTTTTGGTT
>NW_025980394.1:526-1297 GCF_021869965.1 Rhincodon typus | reverse complement strand
CTCGACCATTGATGGGGGGAAGTTGCGGTCCTTGAAAAATGAGGACAGCTGAGATGTACATGAGTGGAATGCCTCATCTTGGGTGCAGATGCAGCGGAGGCGGAGGAATTGAGAATAGGGGATGGCATTTTTGCAAGAAGGTGGGTGGGAGGAGGTGTATTATAGGTAGCTGTGGGAGTCGGTGGGCTTGAAATGGATATCAGTTTCTAGGCGGTTGCCCGAGATGGAGACAGAGAGGTCCAGGAAGGAGAGAGGCATTGGAGATGGTCCAGGTGAACTTAAGGTTGGGGTGGAAGGTGTTGGTGAAGTGGATGAACTGTTCGAGCTACTTGTGGAAGCACGAGGCAGCGCCGATACAGTCATCAATGTAACTAAGGAAGAGGTGGGGTTTAGGGTCAGTGTAGGTACGGAAGAGGGATTATTCCACATAACCTACAAAGAGGCAGGCACAGCTTGGGCCCATGCGGGTACCCATGGCCACCCCCTTTGTCCGTAGGAAGTGGGAGGAATTGAAAGAGAAGTTGTTGAGCGTGAGGACGAGTTCGGCTAAGTGGATGAGGGTGTCAGTGGAGGGGGACTGGTCGGGCCTGCGGGACAGGAAGAAGTGGAGGGCCTTTAGGCCATCTGTATGGGGAATGCAGGTGTAGAGGGACTGGACGTCCATGGTAAAGATGAGGTGTTGGGGACCGGGGAATTGGAAGTTCTGGAGGAGGTGGAGGGCTTGGGTGGTGTCACGGACATAGGTAGGGAGTTCCTGGACCGGGGGGGGGG
>NW_025980394.1:0-426 GCF_021869965.1 Rhincodon typus | reverse complement strand
AGAAAATGGAGTCGAGATAGGTGGAGATAAGTTCGGTGGGGCAGAAGCAGGCAGAGGCAATGGGTCAACCAGGGCAGTCAGGTTTGTGGATTTTGGGAAGGAGATAGAAGCGGGTGGTGTGGGGTTGGGGAACGATGAGGTTGGAGGCCGTGGGTGGGAGGTCACCTGAGGTGATGAGGTTGTGGATGGTTTGCGAGATGATGGTTTGGTGCTCAGGGGTGGGGTCATGATCAAGGGGGCGGTAGGAGATGGTGTCGGAGAGTTGGCGTCTGGCCTCGGTGATGTAGAGGTCAGTGCGCCATACTACAAATGCGCCTCCCTTGTCCGCGGGTTTTATGGTGAGGTTGGGATTGGAGCGGAGGGCTGCACGTTCTGCGGGGGAGAGGTTGGAGTGGGTGAGAGGGGTGGAGAGGTTGGAGTGGGTGA
>NW_025980393.1:0-5702 GCF_021869965.1 Rhincodon typus | reverse complement strand
CTAGGCCCGAAACGTCAGCCTTCCTGCTCCTATGATGCTGCTTGGCCCGCTGTGTTCATCCAGCCTTATGCCTTGTTGTCTCTAGGGTTTATAGGGATATAGGCCAAATGCTGGAAAATGGGACTAGATTAATTTAGGATTTCTGATAGGCCTGGACAAGTTGGACTGAAGCGTCTGTTTCTGTGCTGCACAGCTCTGTGACTCTATGACTCAATTAAAGACAGAAGATAGGTCAATGAAAAGATATATATTGTCATTCTGACTCTTCGATGGATGATCTTAGAGTCACAGGGGTCCTGGGCAGGAGTCAAGCTTTGTGGAACTTTCAAGAGAAAACATACAAAAATAAATGTTTTGAAGATATCGGCAGGGTGATTCAGGAACAACCATCTCAGAAGCAGGACACTGAGCTCAGAGTTCAGAAAAGATAGGCAGATTGAGCTGAGTGACTATAGACTGGCTAGCTCTCCATCACCAGTACATGTAATAACTGAGTCTCAGGAGTGAGTCTGACGCTGTTTTGTTTCTGACCTGATAGAATCTTATGCCGCTGCAGTGTTGAACTGACTGTGTGATAAATAAGGAAGTAGATTGCAGTAACAGCACAAGCTATAGTCATTATGTTCATTCTGTGTTGATCCAGGGAGGGTAATAGACAACAGAATGGTGGCACAGTAATCATGTCAGTGGGACATTAATCCACGCGTCCAGGTCAATACTCTGGGCTTTAATCCAGTCACAAAATTTAAATTCAACAAATAATGCTGGAATTGAAAGTTAGTCCCAGCAATGAAATTGCCACAAAAAAGCCATTTGGTTCACCAATGTCCTTTAGCAGAAGAAATCTGCTGTTCTTACCTGGTCTCCAACATTATGATTGAATCTTAACTAGGTCTCTGAAATGACTTAGTAAACCATTCAGTTCACAGGCAATAAGGGATAGGCAACAATGCATAAAACCCATGAAAAAATTAAAGGGAATTTAAAAAAAAAACCTTCCAAAGTAGGTTCCCAGTTCCAGCAGTTTCCAAATTACCTGTGAACTAGTTTTTGTTTTTGGTTATCAACTGGTCAAATTTAGCCTGGAAATGGACTGCAGTTTGTCAATTGATTAATAGTTTTCAGAGTTACTTCCTTGGAATAGTGGAGCATTAGGTGTAATGCATAAAAACCACAGTCACTTCCCACTTGTTTCCACCCTGGTCCTAGATCCCAACCATCTTCAGGCACTTCAGCAATGACCTTCCCTCTATCATAAGGTCAGCAGTGGGAATATTCACTAATGATCGCACAGTGTTCAGCGCCATTTGCAGCTCCTCAGATACTGAAGCAGCCCACGTTCAAATGCAACAAGACCTGGACAATATCCAGGTTTGGGCTGACAAGCAGCAAGTAACATTGGTCCCACACAAATACCATGGAATGACCATCTCCAATACGAGAAAATCTAACCACCGTCCACTGCTGTTACCATCATCGACTCCCCCACTATCAATGTTCTTGAGGTTACCATTGACCAGAAACTGAACTGGTCTCGCCATAAAAACACAATGGCTACAAGAGCAGGTCAGAGGCTAGGAATGTTTCAAAATCTCCTGACCCCCGGCCTCATTCCATGACGAACCCTCCCTCTCATCCCCGCCTCCTTGACCTGTCTGTCTTGTCTCCCACCTATCCGCTCCTCCCATCTCACTGACCAATCCCCACCACTCCCTGCCTGCACTCACCTATCGCCATCCCACCTACCTTCCCCAGCCCCACACCTCCTCTCTCTATTTGTTTCGGAGCTCCCTTCCCCCTCCCCCATTTCTGAAGAAGGGTCCCGACCCAAACCGTCAGCTTTCCTGCTCCTCTCACGCTGCCTGGCCTGCTGTAATCCTTCAGCTCCACACTATGTTATCAGAGGCTAGGAATACTGCCCATGTCCTATGAGTGAATAAAATAAAAATACTCCTCTGACATTACTGAAAAAGTACCTCAATATGACATGTTGAGACCCTGTTAGATTTTTGATATATCAAGTCAGGTGGATTGGTCTGTGTGTGTTTTGGGTCAAGCCGGATCAGGTAGGTTAAAATTGGCAGTGGGATTGAGCAGGATGCTTTGCCATGAGCCTTGTTACTGGGCTGGAATCACAGCAAAACAAAGTAGATCCTATCTGAATTCTCTAGGTGAAATATTTTCAAAATTTTATTTATCAAGAATTGATGCATGTAGGATTATAAAACAATGTTCAGTGTGGTGATATTATCGCTTTAAGAGGTGTCATTTGTTTTATGAAATAAGATTGAGACAGAGGTGATGAGCAGTCTGCTCAAAGCCAATAAACAGCTTACGAGGTCTTGGGGTTTTATTTGAATTTGAAACAATAGAAACATCCTGAATGGGTGGGGTCAAGCTCCCCCAGAGCCAGGACTTTTAGTTTTAACTTTCAGCATTGGCAAGGGTCTTGAAGCTAGATGTGGAAGCTCTTTTTCCTCTCTCTGTGACAGTTAAAAGCTGGAGTTCTCTCCCTGCTGCTAGAATTGCATGTCAGACAATCTATTTTACTGAATTTGCCTTTGCCAAGGGTATGTTTATGGGATGTCACTGTATTGGAGCAGTTAATTAGTAGTAGTTAATACATCTATTATTTTAAGCATTTCAATAGAGTTTCAGTTAAGCCAATTTTTTTCTTTAATTTTTATTTTGTCTTTGTTTTAACTATAGGGTAAAAATAAAGTGTGCTTTGCTTAACATTGAGTAGTTTGACGAATTGAATTGCATCTGAAATGTAACACATTACACTTACCTTTAAAATAAGAAAAAGTTAGGGTCTAGACTTTCTTCTTGGTATATTTTGAAGGGGGTTGGTCTGGTGCATAACATTGGTCAATGAACTTGTGGTACTCAGCCTGTAACAAGATCAAACAGGACTAATCCAGTGCTATCCTGACTGAACTTCTATCTCCCAGCTTCCAGGATGTTGAACTTATCTGAAACTCTGTAGCTATGTCCTAGCTCACATCAAGGTATTGATTTTTAATTTCTGCTTGTTTGCTTACTAACAACATGGACAAAATACCCATCAACTTCGATTCTCACAGAAGTCAGAAAGCTGCCTCCTGATGGAGTTGGACATTTGACCAGGATGTTCTTTGGTTTGTACTTGAAAATTTTAAATTAAATTAATTTAATTGAATTAATTTGCCTGACACAGTGGCTCAGTGGTTAGCAATGCTTCCTCACAACGCCAGGGACCTGGGTTCGATTCCATCCTAGGGTGACTGTGTGTGTGGAGTTTGCACATTCTCCCCGTGTCTGCGTGGGTTTCCTCCCAGTGTTCTGGTTTCCGCTTACAGTCCAAAGATGTGCAAGTTAGGTGGATTGGCCATGGGAAATTGTGCATAGTGTCCAGGGATGTGCAGACTAGGTGGGTTAGCCATGGGAAAATGCAGGGTTACAGGGATGGGACAGGATGGGCAGGTGGGTCTGGGTAGGATGCTCTTTTCAGGGGCAGTGTGGACTCGATGGGCTGAAGGGCCTGCTTCCACACAGTAGGGATTCTATGATTAATCAACTCAACCATGTACTTTTCACCACTTTCTCAAACTGCAGGCCACGATGGCTGTTGTAAACTCCAGGGACATGCTGCCTGTATTGAAAATAGTTTCAGTAAAAAATTGCTCTTTCATACATTTTCTCCTGAGGCGGTTGCAACAAACAAACCATGCTACACTTGAATGTTAATATTTGAAACAACATTCACAGAAAAAAAAACACCTAAATGTCAAATATTTTTGTTGTCTGACATGGGAAACAGTTTGCACTCCTCACACTTGAAGAATTATTGCTGAAGACAGAGATATGTTGTTGAAGCATCCAGTTGTGCATTCGTCAGGGAAAATGCAGGAAGGCCAAATTCCAAACAAGCACAACAACTTATACTACAGGAGAAAAGGGGCTTTTTGAATGGCATAAAGCCAGAAAGACCTGGAACTGTTCTGAAGAAAGTTCAAATCGGTCTTGAAACATTAACTCTGCTTCTCCCTGCACACTACTGCCAGACCTGCTGAGTTTCACCAGCATTTACTGGTTTCATTTCATATTTCCAACATCTGCAGTATTTTGCTTTTATTTTCTGTCTGACTGACTCTTATTGGCCATGGAGAAAATGATGGGGTGCGATAGGCTCCCCAAACTCCTGGCTAAATCAATGTGCAAGGCCTGAATGTACTCCTTATATTTGCTGAGAATGGGTCCCTGTGATTGAATGTATATCGCTGGAGCTGGGATCTTTGTAGTCAATCTCTCCTCATGGGTTTGAGCATATGTTCCAGTGATGCCCACAGCCACAGAAAAAGATTTTAAAACTCTGGTGAGCAAAGAGATGCTGTGTGATGGTGATGGGAGAGAAAGTGGGATAGTGGAGTTGTAAGGAGAGCGTTGCAGCCTTTCGGAGTTTATTCAGTTCAGTATACCCTGTAGGTTCTGGGAAATTGAGAGGGATGCAGTTCTTTGTTGGGTGAACTGGAAAATGTAGACCAGCAGTACAAAAGTTCGGTAAAGTTAATGTTTAATTCAGCCAAGGCAAACAGGGAAAGATCAACACCTACTGACCTTTACTGATCTCCAGTTATAAGATCTAAGTTATAAGTAAAATTAATTTTACTTTCCTGCAAGTGTGACCTTTCAAGACTGATTTGAAATCTGTCCATTATCTTTTTAGTCTTTTATTAAATACTGTGCTCATGAAACTAACAAAATAAAGAATTGAATACTTTCCCACTGCATTGTATCATCAAACACTCCCAGTGCAGGTACAACACAGACATAGTTACAACTTAGTACAGCTTCCTTGACACTGTTGCATCAGACACTCAAGACAATTACAACCTGGGGTTAGCTACAGAGTAAATCTGCCTCTTTACTGTTCCCATTAAACACTCCCAGGTCAGGTACATCACAGAGTTAGCTACGGAGTAAAGATCCTTTCACAGTTTTCACCCTCACTGGGCTGGATTCCAGACTGGGGCACTTGTGACAAATATCCTGTTGTATGCCTGTGATTTTCAGTCCACGTGACTGCACTTTGGGACACTCTAAAGGAACATTAACCACTTGGTGGCCACTTCTGATTCTTGCTCCATTTCTTAATCACAAATTGAAGATTTCAATCTGCTCTAGTTTGGTGCTCCCCCTTTAGGCTATTCATAGAATAGCAGATACAGTTGAGCATAACTGCCTCATTTGGTGAGCAACGTGTGTGGGTATATCTGTGTAGGTCCAATTCTATTTGTATCTATGTGTTTTTGGGTGGGAACATTTCTGTATGCTTCATTGAGAGTGGTCATGACCTTTGTCTGTCAGTGAGTGCGTGCCTGTGTGCTTAGACATGTGTAGTAAAGGGGAAATGGGTTTGTGTGACTGTGTAACTTCAGCTGTTTCTGGGTGCTAGTGTATGTGCGTGCATTTGTGCGTGTGTGTGGGTATGTGGCTTTGTATGCTTGTGTCAGTCTGTGTGTGGGTCTGTCTGCATGTGTGCGTGTGTGTGTGTGGGTCTGTGTATCTTTGTGTGGGTTGGTCTCTGTGTGAACATTGGTCTGCGTGTCTTTGTGTGTGTGGGTTTGTGTTAGGTGTGTATTTGTATGTCTGGGCCTGAGTATCCTTGTTTTATGTGTGTGTGTGTGTGTGTGTGTGTGTGTGTGTGTGTGTGTGTGTGT
>NW_025980392.1:0-5702 GCF_021869965.1 Rhincodon typus | reverse complement strand
CAAAAACGGAAGTTGCTGGAAAAGCTCAGCAGGTCTGGCAGCATCTGCGAAGAAAAAAATCAGAGTTAACGTTTCGGGTCCGGTGACCCTCCCTCAGAACACTGGACCTGAAACGTTAACTCTGATTTTTTTCTTCACAGATGCTGCCAGACCTGCTGAGCTTTTCCAGCAACTTCCGTTTTTGTTCCTGGTTTACAGCATCCACAGTTCCTTTGGGTTTTTTTAAGATAGTCGACTCACTGTTTCTTTAACAACCATGAGCCCCAAGACCAATAATCCTTTAGAGTTGTTCATCAGAATTTCCTGGAACACAGGGGTTTCCCCCAAACTTTATGTGGCTTCAATGGCAATCTTGGTGAGGGGGATTTATGCTGATATTTGCCTGCACTGGAGAGTTAAAAAGTAGCATAATGCAAATAAGATAAGGCCACTATATTCCAAAGGACAATAGGGCTACCGTCTCATTAGAGGCGACTGGCGCCTGTTGGTGACTTAACCTGAGGGTCACCACCTGTCAGGTGAGGGGAGAGGTTAGGACTTTCATGGTAATCTCAGCCAGTATGGGAATTGAACCCATGTCGTTGGCACCATTCTGCATTATAAGTCATACATCCAAGATAATCAAACTCTAACAGGTGCTATAGTAAGTGAGCTGCCTCACTGCTGGAGCCTCTTAACTCTCCTTCTCCTTGCCCTCTGTTACTGTGCAAAACAGGACCATCTGCACTGGAAAACCTGCTTTGGAAAGACTGTGCATTCGGACAGAAGTTAAGTCCCTGGTAGCCCTTAATGAGGAAAATGCAAAGATATTGTCATATTTGTCACCACTGACATTGGGTCAAAGTCCTGAAAGTTGCACCTACACCTCATGGGCTGCAGAGAGAGAAGAAGGCAGCACAACCCCACCTTGTACAGGGCAGTTGGGGATGGGCAATACCTACTGACCTTGCCATCCCACAAACAAAAATAAACATTCGGGAACACTCAGTCACACCTGATAGCAGGTAACCTCAAGCTGTGCTGTCCCCAAATTCTGGAGAAGAAATCTGTATCAAAAACATTGGTGGTGTAACATCAGGAAGCTCAGGCATGAATAGCAGAGGACTTCTCTAGACCGATCTCAAAAGAGGCACAAACAATGGAAGGACTGTGTGTACAATAAAAACCAAGAACGAAACCGGAAATTTCTGGAAAAACTCAAAAGGTTTGGCACTATCTGTAGAGAGAAAGCAGATTGAATGTTTCAGGTCTAGTGACCCTTCTTTAGAGTTGGAAAAAACCACAAAGTTTGATTAATGCAGCATCTTTTGAAGTGCCAACTGCTGTGCAGACAACAAAATATTTCTGACGTGCTGGACCACAGTCAACATAGCGACCAGTTTTCACACAGCAAGCTCCCCACAAGCAGCACTATGGTAATGGTCAGATAATTAGTTTTGGTGATGTTGACTGAGGGATAAATAATTGGCCGGAGGATGTAGGGGAGAAATCCTTTATCCTTCTCCACCGTACGTCTGAATTTCCCTGGTGTAGCATTCTTATGTCTTATTTAAAATGAAAAGCCCTCAGACATCCCACCTTAAGGACTGTGAAACTTTGCAGAGGAACATAGATACATTGAGTGAGTGGGCAAAGGTCTGGCAGATGGAATACAATGTAAATAAATGTGAAGTGATACATTTTGGTAGGAGTAATAGTAAAAAGGATTATTACTTGAATGGTAAAAAGTTGCAGCATGCTGCTATGCAGAGGGACCTGGGTGTCCTTGTGCATGAATCACAGAAGGTAGGTCTGCAGGTACAACAAGTAATTAGGAAGGCAAATGGAATTTTGTCCTTCATTGCTAAAGGGATTGAGATTAAAAGCAGACAGGTTATGTTGCAGCTGTGCAAGGTGCTGGTGAGGCCACACCTGGAGTACTGTGTGCAGTTTTGGTCTCCTTACTTGAGAAAGGATGTACTGGCACTGGAGGGGATGCAAAGGAGGTTCACTAGGTTGATTCCGGAGTTGAGGGGGTTGGCTTATGAGGGGAGACTGAGTAGATTGAGATTATATTCATTGGAATTCAGAAGATTGAGGGGAGATCTTATAGAAACATACAAAATTATGAAGGGAATAGATAAGATAGAAGTAGAGAGGATGTTTCCACTGGTAGGTGAAGCTAGGACAAGAGGGCATAGCCTCAAGATTAGAGGGAGCAGATTTAGGACTGAACTGAGAAGGAACTTCTTCACCCAGAGGGTTGTTAATCTATGGAATTCCTTGCCCAGTGAAGTAGTTGACGCTACTTCAGTAAACGTTTTTAAAGATAAGGTAGGTATTTTTTTGAACAATAAAGGAATTAAGGGATACGGTGAGAACGCGGGTAAGTGGATCTGAGTCCACGAAAAGATCAGCCATGATCTTATTGAATGACGGAGCAGGCTCGAAGGGCCGGACGGCCTACTCCTGCTCCTAGTTCTTATATCCTTATGTTTTTCTTGTTCTTATGTTCTTATGTTCTGTGTTTGTTCTAGCATCTTTCTTTACTTCATACCAAAATTTGCCAGTAACAGTTTTGAATGTTGACTAAATGAGTGTACAAAATTATTCTGAATCACTTACTTATTATAAATATTTGGGTTTTTTTGCACGCCATTGTTTTTCGTGAATGATTCAGGCAGTAATGTTTCACGAGCTGTCTTAATTGGTAATTAGAAATTGCTGCAGGGTTCAGTCAAACCATAACATGTAGATTTAGCATGACAGAGAACCACTCCTGATACACAATGATTAAGAGTCTACAATAGTTGACTGCCTTTCGATTGAAATTAGTGTAGAGTTAAATATATTAAATAATCGTGGAAATAATGGAAGAAGTGGAGGCCATTCAGCCCCTCAAGCATGTTTCACTATTCTGTTCTGTTAGGGCTGATCTAGATTTAAATGCCATTTAAACATTTTTGGTTCATTAATGTCTTTGCTTGTCAAAAATAGAGACCCTTTCTGTCTCCCCAGGAGTACAAAGAAGACCCAAGGCATTTATCCTCAGTGCCCTGGCCAACATTTATTCCTAAAACAACATCACAAAGGAAGAGCAGTGAGTTATTAGGGGGTTGTTTAGCTCAGGCGGCTGGATGGCTGACTTGCAATGCAGCACTGGTACCACCAGGGTGCATTCAACTCCCACACAGGCTGAGGTTACCATGAAGGTCCACCTTCTGAACCTTGCCTGAGGTGTGTGCCGACCCTCAGGTTAAACCACCATCAGTTAACTCCCTGAAATGTGAAAGTAGGACTACGGCAACTTTACTTCTCTGTTTATTAGACCAACATCTCACACACTGAGACTTTTGGGTTATGGTCCATTTAGAAGGTCACATTGTCTGCATGCCTGACATTCTCTACATTGAGCTCTGTCACAGATAGCTGTTACCAGGAGTAAAAGAAAATGCTTCAAGTCAATCCTCAAAACCTCATGGAGAAACTGTATATCCCCACCAACCCATGGGACTGTCTAGCCCAAGACCACTTAGACCGGAGGAGAAAAATCCATGAAGATAACAACCTTCTTGAACATCTCTAGCAGGGTCCAGGTGGAGGTCAAAGGCAACCGGCAGTAGCAACATGCCCCTACCTGTGGTAGGCTGTTTGGATCCAGCATTGGACTGTCCAGTCACTGGAGGAACTATGTCCCTGAGTGGAAGAAAGTCATCCTCCGACTTGAAGATGAAAGCAAAATATTGCAGATGCTGGAAATCTGAAATAAACATTGAGAAGGCTAGAGAAACTCAGCAAATCCGAACAGAGCCAGTTCTGAAGAAGAGTTAATTCAGATTCGAATCATCAACCCTGTTTCTGTCTCCACGGACTCTGGTCAACCTGAGGAGCTACCTAAGAAGAATAAAAGCTGGTTGTAGGAGCTTACCGGGTGTAAATTCACTGCCAAGTTTCTGATATTACAATAATGATTCAAGAATGCTTCACTGGCATTTTGGGAGTTGGGACAGTCCATCGTCATGTAAGGTGCTATATAAAAGCAAATCTTTTCATTTATCGCTTTACTAAACCAGTTGAACCTCTCTCATTTGGGGATTCCCTCAGCATTTGCCTTATAATCCAATTAAAAGGATGCGTGGCATTGTTATGACCACAGGAGGCCTGATGATGAAGATATTATCAGCACGATTGGACAATGGAGAAGGGCATTCTGAACATTGTCAGATTTTTGTTCTTAACTATAGAAAGAGTTGCCCCTAATGAATTTGCTTCATTGTCAGAAATAATAATAATGGATAGTAATCATGCCTTAGTTACAATCTAACCTGTAAACACCCAGAGAACCTTAATATGACAAAAATGGAACATAGTAAAATATGTGGAGCCAATTGTGTGTCATAGCATACCCCAACATTATTTTACTTCTGATTCACTAATTTAATTATCCTTATTTTTTATCTCATTGTTTCACATGTCAACGTAACACAATTAAATATGATATTTCCATCCAATAATGATTTATTTTCTCTAAATGGAATTAATTTCCCGTGGCTTGTTTGCTAAATATATCACTGTTTCATCTGGAATCCACGTTGGTCTGTCTAATGAGACAGCTCAAAGTGCTGGTTTTTGGAGATGCAGCAAAATTAATTTCAAACCAAACTGCTTCATTATGTCACGGATCGCCCCAATGTTTTTCTCAATCAACTTGCAATTTGGAGTTTGGGTGTAGAAATGTAGCACACAGGGCTTAATTCTGGCCTCTAATACCCAATGCCCTATTGCATTTCTCCACCTTTAGTGGCAGTGTCTTCTGATACCTGGGCCCCAAGCTCTGGAGCTTCCTTCCTTAAACCTGTCCGTCTCTCCACCATCCGCTCCTCCTTCCAGACACACCTCAAAAGCCACCTCTTTGAAGAAGCCTTTGGTCAGCTGCACAGGTACCTCCTTAGGTGGCTTGGTGTTAAATTTTCTCTGACAAAAAAATTACTCTGAAACCATCGAGGAGCTTTGAGGAGTATCTTTTAGGCTTGGGTCACCTTAAAGCACACGAGAAAGGGAAGGCAACAGGAAACCACTGTATGGGTTTTCTTTTTCCCAGCTGGAAGTTTGGCTCGTTGAAGCTGAAAGTAGGAGTCTCTTTTAAGAAGCTGAAGAGGATGATGCACGACCATGAGGTGTGAAGAACTCAGCAGAAGATGACCTGCTCTGAAGTAAATCTTTAGGACAGTTGCTTCCTGTGGAAAACACAAGTTTCTGTGAGGTGAACACCTTCCCCTGTCCAATATCCTTTCCCACCACCATTTAGTTATTTTGTTTTAACAATCCATTCTCAGTCTGGGCCAAGCATCTAAAAGCTAACGCGGTTTGTTTTGAGAAGGTGGCAATGAGCCTTCTGCTTTCTAAGCGTTTGATACAAATACAATCCCACAGCATGGAGCCCAAGGATCTGGAGGACAGCTAGCAATGGTGGGCCAATGAAAATGAAGGGTTGGAGAAAGAAACTGGAATTGAGTCGTGGGTGTTTAATGTACACTGTTCCATTTCTGTACCTGCCATGCAATTTCCAAATTGCTGAACAAAAGCAGCTGCAAGTCCCAACATCGTGAAGCAGTTTAATTCTTGTTTCATTTTATGTTTATTAAAAATAACTCTTTTAGCTGCCCTCATTGGTTAGATCAATTTAGCCCAAATATTGACAAACATGCGATGTTGATGGTGTA
>NW_025980391.1:0-5702 GCF_021869965.1 Rhincodon typus | reverse complement strand
TGTCATACTTCATGTGTGATGGTATCATACCTCACGTGTGATGGTGTTATACTTCATGTGTGATGGTGTCATACCTCACGTGTGATGGTGTCATACATGTTCATATCAGTGCCATAAGAAGTATTTAAATAAGGGAACAATAGCTGGGAGTTTGATGGCTGGTCCTTTCTGACATTAAAGCTGGCCATTTAGCAACCAATCCGGAACCAATCCCATTCCCAATTGGCCTTACATTAACCCCAGGTAGCCCTGTCCAAACAGAGCCAGCATTGAGGAGTTAAAAGAGGAATAGCCACCCCCCCAAGAAGGGTTCGGGCCTGTCTGGAGCTGTCGAGGCCCCTGTTCCCTTCCATCACATGCCCTGCTCTCACTGCCTGTCATTGCTGTGTGCTGGAAGCATTTACAAGGTGGTTGTGTTGTGAATGCACAGCTCTTTGCCTTCAACACCTGAAGTGGGACTTGATCCTGGATCTCCTGGCTCAGAGGCAGGGACACTACAACTGTGCTTCAAGACACTTAGAGTCATGGAGATGTACAGCATGGAAACAGACCCTTCCATTCAACTCATCTATGCCAACCAAATATCCAAAATTAATCTGGTCCCACGTGCCCAGTATTTGGCCCATACCCTCTAAACCTTCCTTATTCATTTACCCATCCAGGTGCCTTTTAAATGTTGTAATTGTACCAGCCTTCACCACTTCCTCTGGCAGCTCATTCCATACACGCACGACCCTCTGTGTGAAAAAGTTGCCCCTTAGGTCCCTTTATATTTGTTGTTATATACATAAACAGACAGAGCAATGTACCACCACTGTACCTCCATGTGTGAAGGATCTTCAATTCCATTAATTTCCTGGATCAGGCCAGGGGAATACAAATCCTGCACTCCCTCTCGCCATGCCGGGTTTTCCAGGTGTCTGCGCAGAAAATCTTAGCTTGGAAATTCATAGAATGCTTGGTCAGGTTCCCGGATAATCATCCAGGGTCTGAGCAGCCTTTTTATGGCCTTGTGGCTCCTGGCTGACTCAGGTACTTGGTAACAGTCAGCACTTCGCAGATTAGTTTGTGCCTGTTGTGTGCAAACAGCAGCGGTGACAGCGATAAAGGAAACAGGAGGAAAACGGAGCTGGAGAAAGCTGGTCATTTGAATAGTAAATGTGAGCAATATCAACATGTTTCAGATTAGGTTATATAAAGCGAGCCTTTGCAAATATGGTACACAATGTCTCCTTATCTTCTTTTCCTACACCCCTTTCATTATAGACAGTGAATATTTTATATACAATTCACAATCCTTCAATAATTCCTGTATAAACAATTTTTTATTCATTCATAAGACAAGGGCAATATCAGTATTTATTGCCCTGTCCTAGTTACCCTTGAGAAGGTGGCAGTGAGGTGCCTAAACATCTGCTGTACAGGGCGAAAGCAGGAACAGGGTCCTGAGCTCAATGATCATATTGAGTGGTAGAGCAGGCTCGACAGTCTGAATGGAGGGGCACAGTTTGACCAACAATGCCCTAAGGCGTTGACCCACAATGTCCTGGGCATTGACCCACAATGCCCTGGGCATTGACCCACAATGCCCGAAGCCAACTCCAGAATGTTGACCCAATGACAGTGAAGGGACGGCGATGTATTTCCAAGTCAGGATGGTGAGTAGTTTGGAGGGGAACTTGCAAGGTTTAGCATTCTCATCTATCTGTTGCCCATGTCCTTCTAGATGGTAGAGGTCACAGGTACGCTAGGTAACACAGTGTGGAGCTGGAGGAACACAGCAGGACAGGCAGCATCACAGGAGCAGGAAAGTTGACATTTCGGGTCGGGACCCTTCTTCAGAAATGGGGGAGGGTGATGGGAGCTGGGAAATAAATAGAGAGAGGAGGGGTGGGGCTGGGGAAGGTACGTGGGATGGTGATAGGTGAGTGCAGGTAGGGAGTGGTGGGGATTGGTTAGTGAGTTGGGAGGGGTGGATAGGTGGGAGAGAAGATGGACAAGTTGTGTCAGGTCAAGGAGGTGGGGATGAGAGGGAGGGTTGGACATAGGATGAGGCCGGGGGGTGGGGAGATTTTTAAACTGGTGAATTCCATGTTTAGGCCATCGGGCTGTAGGCTCCCAAGGCGGAATATGAGGTGTCGCTCCTCCAGTTTGCGGGTTGTGTCATTGTGATGCTGGAAGAGGCCCAGGATGGACATGTCACCCAGGGGAGTGGGAGGGGGAGTTAAAATGGTTGGTGACTGGAAGGTGTTGTTGCTTGTTGCAAACAGAGCACAGGCACTCTACAATATGGTGTCCGAGCCTCCGCTTGGTCTCCCCGATGTGGGGTTGGATTGTAGGTGGCGGAAGTGGTGGAGAATGAAAGATACATTGGATACGGAGGTTGGTGGGGTGATATGTGAGGACAAGGGGGTTTCTGACGAGGGCGTGCTGTCTAATGGTGTTAGCCATGTGGATACAAAGTTAGCTTGAAGGGAGGTGACAGAGGGTGGTGGTGGAGGGTTGGTTTTCAGACTGGGGGCCTGTGACTAGTGGTGTGCTGCTCTGGGTCCACTGCTTTTGTCGTTTATATAAATGATTTGGATGTGAACGTAGGAAGTATGGTTGGTAAGTTTGCAGATGGCACCAAAATTGGATGGGGTAGTGGGCAGCGAAGGTTACCTCAGAGTACAATGGGACCTTGATCAGATGGGCCAGTGGGCTGAGGAGTGGTAGATGAAGCGTTGGTGAATGTCTGCAGTGTACCTTTTAGATGGTACACACTGCTGTGACTGAGTGACAGTGGTGTAGGGAGTGTATGTTGAAAGTGGTGGATGTGGTACTAAGCTATGTCCTGTTATTCAGCCCCCCATTAAAATTCTTTAGTGATATCACATTGTACAGTTGTAAAGCCCTGGAATGAAGTGAGACCTCGCAACAAGCCTAAGCAGAGCAGAACTGATGCCAAACGCTCTAAGTGTGTTTTTGGGGCGGCACTGAGGCTCAGTGGTTAGCCCTGCTGCCTCACAGCGCCAGGGACCCGGGTTCCATTCCAGCCGCGGGCAACTGTCTGTGTGGAGTTTGCACATTCTCCCCGTGTCTGCGTGGGTTTTCTCCAGGTGCTCCGGTTTCCTCCCACAGTCCAAAGATGTGCAGGTTAGGGTGGATTGGCCGTGCTAAATTGCCCCATAGTGTGCAGGGATGTGTAGATTAGGTGGGCTATAGGGGGATGGGTCTGGGTGGGATGGTGTGGACTTGTTGGGCCGAAGGGCCTGTATCCACACTGTAGGGATTCTCTGATTCTTGATTTCTATGACTCAAACATCGTAAGGTGATATTTGAAGAGGGGTCAAAAGTCGAAAAGGTAGGTTTGAAGATGTACCTCAAAGGAGTGGGGTGGGGGGGGAGGTAGAGACACAGAAGGAATTAGAAACGGAATTCCAGACAAACGGAAGTCCATTTTCAGCAGTGGAGTGAAGTAAATCCCAGGAATTTGGTTGGTTGGTTCGTGATGCTAACAGTGTTGGTTCACATTATCGTGAACGACTCCCTTTCTCAACCTTGCCCCTCGCTTGAAGCGTGGTGAGCCTCAGGCGAAACCACTACCAGTCATCCCTCGAACGAGAGAGTGCGACCATGGCGATGCCTCACTCTTTGGCCCTCCTGTGGTATGGTGGTAGCATCCCATCTCTGGACCAGGAGGCCCAGGTTCAAGTCCCACCCGCCCCAGAGGTCTCTGAGCAGGTTGATTAGGAAAAGAGGATGAAGAAAATCACGGATACAAACAAGATGGGATTAAGGGAGTGCAGATACCTCCGAGCATTATAGAGATTTTTGAGATAGGGAGAGCGAATGGATTTGAAAATAAGGATGGGCCTCTTACAGTCAGAATGTCGCTTGGCCAAAGTCATTGTAGGTCAATGGGTAATGGGAGCATGGGACTTGGTGCGAATGAAGACATGGGCACCAGAGGTTTCAATAAACTCAAGTTTCCAAAGGTTAAATATGGGAAAGCAACTGTCTGGAGTGTTTAACGGTGGTCAATTCTAGGTAGCAATGGAATGGATGAAGATTTTGGTAGCATGCCTCTATAATACCGGCAAAGCAATTTGGTTGAATTTTCATTTCTTAATGCTTGACTCCACCTGCCTTCCTCCCCAATCTCACGTGGTAGTTCAAAGTACCCCCTTTATTATCCAGTTGGAGTTTTAATGAAACAGGGGGAGGCTGTGGTGTGATAACAGTGTCACTGCATTAGGAATCGAGAACCCTAGGCTAATTTCACCACCATGACAGCTCGTGGAATTTGAATTCGATTAAAAAAACACTCTGTGATTAAAAGGTTTGTCTGACGACAATGATGTAACTAACGTTATAAAAACCCAACTGGCTCGCTAAAGCCCTTTAAGAAAGGAAATCGGACATCATGTGACCCACTGCAATATGGTTGACTCTCAAATGCCCTCTGGGAAATTAGGAATTCGGTAATAAATGCTAGCCTAACCAGCGATGCCCACATCCAGTGATCAAAGAAATAAAAAGCCTTTGACACCAATCTCTGGTATTCTTGCGAAACTTAAATGAATTCAAGTGATTGGCAGTGAGCAGGTGCCCAATGGTGGGAGGGACCACCGTGCTCAACTCATGGCCACTTCGTGCCTACCTCAAGTTGGCAGCCCCCTTGGAGGGTACTTGGAGATCGCAGTGGTCTCTGCTCAACCGATGGCCCACCGAGGCACAAAGCTGCTGTCTCACCAGTTATCAAGGCTGTCAGAGAAACGAAAAGTGTTCAAAGAAAACAAACAGATATTAGTTTTTAGTGTCCCTAGGACTTTTCTCTGTGGTGAGCTCACAACAGTGTCTTGGAGATTAATTCGTAAATCCTGGCAGTCTGGCAAACCTGAGCAAAATAGCCATCCGAGTGTGGCACCAGTCAACTTGCAGAATCCTTGAGGAACCTGCTGAAAGCATGCGGGCGGAGAGCAGGAAATGAGAAATAGGGGAAGGAGAAGGAGCAGAAAGTGAGAGGAGTCTGGGCTGGCAGGGATCATTTGCTGAAGGAACATGACATGCAGGTGGGGGAGAAATATTGTCAGGCCATTGTTCAGAGTCACTTCAGCAACAAGCTACAACAATCATTCTCTGTTCTCAAAGATATCCAGAGCAAAACTTTTACAAAGAAGATGTACCTGCCAAATCTCTTGTTGCATTTAATGTGCAACAACGCTTGGGTTAAGGAAGCAAGTAGTGTTTCTGTAATTGGACTGCGCACGTGGGCAAGAGGATTGGGAGTTCAAATCCTGGAGGTGTTAAGAAGAAGGGCTGGTGTCAGTGAAAGTGACCATAACGCTGTTGGATTGTTGTAAAATCCTTGCAACTCTTCTGAATTTGACTGAGAATGAGGTTTCATTGATACATGCATGCAAGTACAGGGATACAGGAGTACAGTGAAATGTGTACAATATCACCGTTCACAGTGCCATCTTAGGTACAAGGTACATCAGCACAAAATCTCAGGTACAAAGTCGAAAAACAAAGGAAGATATTTAAAGTTCAACAGTACAGTTCTTCTCGATATAGAGTAGTAAATAAGAAATAAAGTTATAACTTTCAAATTACACTCCTTCATTAGCCTTGGGCCTGTAGTTTCTCAACACTGGGCTTTCCCGGCACTGGGCTCGATCTCTCTCTCTCCCGCACTGGGCTCGATCTCTCTCTCTCCC
>NW_025980390.1:3540-5704 GCF_021869965.1 Rhincodon typus | reverse complement strand
TTTTCTGATGAAGGGTCTAGGCCCGAAACGTCAGCCTTTCTGCTCCTATGATGCTGCTTGGCCTGCTGTGTTCATCCAGCCCTGCACCTTGTTGTCTCGGATTCTCCAGCATCTGCAGTTCCTACTATCTCTGATTCACTAGGAGCAGGAGTAGGCCATTCAGCCCCTCTAGCCTCTTCTGCCGTTCAATATGATCATCTCGGCTTCAACTCCACTCTCCGTAACCCTGCAACCCATTGCTGATTAAAAATCTGTCTCTCTCCTCCTTCAATTTATTCAATGTCATTCCGGACTAGTGAACTACACAGAGTTGCACAGCATGGAAACAGATCCTTCTGTCCAACTTTTATAGAATAGAATCCTTACAGTGTGGAAACAGGCCCTTTGGCCCAGCAAGTCCACACCAACCCTCAGAGCATCCCACCCATCCCCCTGTAATCCACCTAACCTACACATCCCTGAATACTATGGCTAATTTAGCATTAAACCCAACTCTGGTGGGACTCAAACCCACAACCTTTGAATGCCTTGAACAGCCTCAGACTAGAAGTCCAATGCACTATCCATTGCACCACAGAACCTCTTATTAACTTGTTCGTGCCAACCAGGTATCCTAAATTCATCTAGTCTCATTTGCCAGCATCTGGCCCATATCTCTCTAAACCGTCCCTATTCATGCTGTAATTTTACCAACCTCCCCAACTTCGTCTGGCAGCTCATTCTATACATGCACCACCTTCTGTGTGAAAAAGCTGCCCCTCAAGTCCCTTTTAAATCTTTCCCCTCTCACCTTAAACCTATGGCCCGCTAGTTTTGGACTCCCCTACCCTGCGGGAAAAGACCTTGGCTATTCACCCTATCCATGCCCCTCATGATTTTATAAACCTTTATAAGATCACGCCTCAGCCTCCGACGCTCCAGGGAAAATAGCCCCAGCCTATTCAGCCTCTCCCTATAGCTCAAACCATCCACCCTTGGCAACATCCTTGTAAATCTTTTCTGAACCCTTTCAAGTTTCACGACAGCCCTCCTACAGCAGGGAGACCAGAACTGAACACAGTATTCCAAAAGTGGCTCTAACCAATGTCCTGTACAGCTGCAACATGACCCTCCCAACTCCCTATACTCAATGCACTGACCAATAAAGACAAGCAACAAGGGCAGGTAATGGCCTTGCCCTATTATTGCTAATTGTTGTTATTATTGTTAATCCAGAGACCCAGATAACGTTCTGGGGACCCAGGTTCAAATCCCGTCCACAGCAGACAGTGGACTTTACATTCAATAAATATCTAACGATGACTGTGAATCCACTGTCAATTGTCAGGAATAACCCATCTGGGTCACTAATGTCCTTTAGGGAAGAAAACTTCCATCCTTACCTGGTCCGGCCTACATGTGACTCCAGACCCACAGCAATATGGCTGATTCTTAACTGCCTTCTGGGCAATTAGGGATGGGCCAGCAACACCCCTCCCCCCCAACCTGTGAATGAATAAATTCAAAAAAGCATGCCAAATGCCTTCTTTACCTGCAACTCCACTTCCAAAGAACTATGAATCTGCATGTTCCAAATTGCCCCACACGAGGTAATATCCTTTGTACATCTACTTTGTTGATCCATTTCGCAGCTCGAATACCTCAATTATATCTTCTCTCATTCTTTTAAACTCTAGAGCCTAGGCCTGTGCAACCCAATCTCTCTTCGTAAGATAAACTCCCCATCTTTGGAATCAATCTATTGAACCTACTTTGCACTGCCTTCAATGGAACTACGTTCTCCCCGCCACCAAGCAAGTGGACCAAAATTGTACTCAATACCCTGGGTCGATCTCACTAACTCCTTGTACATTTGCAGTACTACCCACTCATACCCCACTCTTTTTCAGCAGCCCAGCACCATATCTGCTGTCCCTTGCTCTTCCAGGGGGTAGAGGTCCCGGGTTTGGAAGGTGGTGTCTGAGGACCCTCGGGGAGCTGTAGACGGTACACACTGCTGCGACTGAGCGTCGGTGGTGGAGGGAGTTGGTGCTTGTGGATGTGGTGCCAATCCAAGGCGGGGGGGGGGGGTGGTGGGCTGCTTTGTCCCTGGACGGTGTCGAGCTTCTGGAGTGTTTGTCGGAGCTGCCCCCCCCCATCCAGGGCAAGTGGGGGTTGGGGGGGG
>NW_025980390.1:0-3440 GCF_021869965.1 Rhincodon typus | reverse complement strand
GGGGGGAGTCGGGACGGGAGTTACTCGCTGCAGGGTTCCCAGCCTCTGACCTGTTCTTGTGGTTTTTAGATGCTGAATGCAGTTGAATTTTTAGTAAGTGGTAACCCCCAGGACGGTAATAGTGAAGGGTAACATCATTGAACATCAAGTGGGGGGGGGGGGGGGGGGGGGGCGATGGTTAGATTCTCTCTCGATGGTAACCCCCCGCAAAATTGATAGCGGGGCAATACATCAAAGGAAATGCCTCTGAGTGTTGAAGAGATTAAAGAGAGATAATTTCATCATTGTCAAGATCTTTAATCATTTGATGATGACAAAGGAAATGAATTTGTTCTACAAATGAAAAAGATAGAGACCCGGCTCTTGTTAAAAAAAAAAACGACAGAAAATGCAAAATCAAAGCCAGTTTAAAAATATCGACGTTACCCGATCAAACGCCAAGAGGGCAACCATCATTAAGACAGGAGAGTGGTCTAGCTCAACAGAGACCCTTGTCCTTTGTGGAAAATTCGGCCTTTTAACACATCAATTCCTTGGAGGGGTATATATAGATAAGGTGCCTTTTCCTTAGGGTGCGGGGATTTCAAGTCAAGGGAGCATATTTTTGGATTGTGAACTGATTTATCCCCCATTTGGAGGGGATTGAGGATAAGCCTCGAAACTGACCTGGGTTGGACACCGGGATTGGCAGAGTTTGAAACTGTTCCGACTGTGCTCCCCCTTTACCCCATGGACTAGCAAAGTGTCAATGCCCATCTGTGCCCATTGGGAACATCAAAAAAAAACACCCCCACGGGGATGGAAACGGTACACTTCCCCTTGGCGTTAGTTAGAGCTGGTGGGCGGGCTGAGGATGGAGTCATTCTGAGAGGTTCGGTACCCATCCCCTCTGCGGGTAAATTAGATGCCCCACCACCCCATCGCTGCAAATGCCTGACTTTCGAGGGGCAACTGCCGAGGGTGGGGGGAACTCCTGGCGATGAAATGCGGGATCCCGGGTCCAAAGATGGCCAGGAAGCCTTGGGTGGGGGGGTGGGGGTTAACAGTGAAGCCCCTGCCCCGCCCTCATTGGGTCCTCCCCCCGTGCTCGGGGTGGGATGAGGGTTGGGGGGATTGCGATGCCAGGCGGATGTGGGGATTCCAGTTGGCATTGGCAATGGTTGTTGATGGGGTGGGGGGTAAAGGTTGGGAGATGAGAAAGATGGGCTTGGGGGGAGGCAGCGGGTGGAGGGGGGTGCGAAGGACAATGGAGCACTACACTAACAACTCCCCCACCTCGCCATCCTCATGCCCGCCGCACGACCCCTGGGGTGCCCCACGCAACCCCCCACCCACTACTGGAGCGGCAAAGATGAGTGTTTCGGAGGGAGTGAAGTGGTGGGGGGGTGGAAACGGGCAGGAGGTTGCAAAGGGCCATCCCAAGCGGGAGGGGACGGGGGAGCCTGGGGCATCGGCTTTCACACATTGTTCCTCATCCAGTTGTAGATCTCCTTCTCGTTCTCCTTCCTCCATTGTATGTAAGAGGTGGTGCGCCTCATTGCCTTGGCCATCATGCGGCCCGCAAAGTAATAGCCTTCAGACTCCATTTTCGCGTCGAATGCCTTCAACTGGGAACAGAACAGGGACAGTCAGGGCCACCAGAAGTACACCCCTTCAGCCCGTCGATTCTACCCCACTGTTCAACGGCTGTTCTGACTCCCACTTTCCTGCCTTCTCCTTCGGTTCCCCTCCTGATCGAAAAAGTGGCCGGGAATGGAGTTACAAGGAGAGGCTGGGACTTTTTTCCCCTACAGCTTTGAGGGGTGACCTTAAGGAGGCTTATAAAATCATGAGGGGTATATATAGATAAGGTGCCTTTTTCCGTAGGGTGGGGGGATTTCAAGTCTAGGGAGCATATTTTTAAGGCGAGGAAGGAAAGACTTTAAAAAAACATGAGGAGCAACTTTTTTTTTTACACACAGGGAGTGGTTCGTGCGTGGTTTGAACTTCCAGAGGAAGTGAGGGACATGGGTACAGTTACAACGGTTAAAAGACACTTGGATAAGTCCATGAATAGGAAAAGTTTGGAGGGATATGGGCCAGGAGCAGGCAGGTAGGACTGGTTTAGTTTTGGGATTATGTTCGGCACGCACTGGATGGGCCGAAGGGTCTGTTTCCGCGCTGCCCACCTCTTTTGGCTCTATAATGATCTCTTGTCCCCCGCCACCAGCAATTATTAGACAATTTTTGTAGGGGGGGGGGGTAGGCGATAGAAAGAGATTGGTGAGGCATCCTGGGGGCAACATCAATCCCTCAGCCAGCATCGCAACAACGAAAGGAAAATAAAAAACTAGGTGAGCCAGGTTGCCGCCTGATTGCGGGATCTTGCTGTGCGCACCAGTTCAATCAAATCGTAGGCCCACCCCCGGCTATGAAAGCGTGGCTTTGGCCAGGCTGCCGGGGGTGGGGGGAGGGGAGGGGAGGTGAGGTGGTTGGCGAAAGGTGCTGGAGAAACGCGAGACCTTTCCTTTCGCTAAGCCCGCTCCCCGCCAAACCGTCAGCTCGGACGCCGGGAACAGATGGACTCTGACCTCCCGGAGGTCCGCGTCAGTGGTGAATCTGGATGTCACGCCCTCCAGCAGTCCCACGATCGCCTCCACACTCTTGTGCCTGGACGCGGGAGACAAAAACAGAATGTCTTTCGTTCGGATACGGGGCCCCTGGGAGCGCATGCGCCAACAACAACTTCCCGCTCCGCACGTTACTTTCTGAGGCGCCGAGGAAGGAGTCCACCCCACAGGAGCGGCTGTGCCCTTAATAAAGCCTCCCCCCACCCCCCAACACTCCCCATCCCTCCATTCGGCACTCCCCCTGTACCAGCCTTTTGGCATAGGTGCACCTACTCTGAGCGGATGGACTCCCAGTTGTCTTTAATAAAGTTCCAGGCGGGTTTCTTCCCGTTAATGTTCTGGGCCACCAGGGCTACGGTGGCAAGGGCATCCTGCTTTTTAATCTTCCAGGGCACCTTGGTGAGATTCAAGTATCTGCAGAAGTGAGAGAAGGAACGAGAAAGGAAGGGAGAGGGAGAGAGAGAAAGAGAGAGTCATTACCACCACAGTCTAAACCCAATGAGTGACGCCTTCTCCTGGGCTATCTCAGGCTCCTTAGATCACCAGGGCCAATGTTAACGTCGTGTTTATTCTGTTGTTAAAGTCGAGAATGAAGGATTTTGATTAGTTAAGGACATGTAAGGAAGGAAGGGTCGCCGGCCCTGAAATGTTAACTCTGATTTTTTTCCTTCACAGATGCTGCCAGACCTGCTGAGCTTTTCCAGCAACTTCTGTTTTTGTTCCTGTGTAAGGAAGGACTCACCTTTTGAGAGAGATGGGCACCACAATGGGCTGGAGTGCATTAGGTGTTTGTGTGTGTGTGTGTGTGTGTGTGTGTGTGTGTGTCTGTGT
>NW_025980389.1:1801-4301 GCF_021869965.1 Rhincodon typus | reverse complement strand
GAGTTTCAGATCCCTGCTCCTCCTAACAAAAAGGAGGTGTTTATATTTCCGGGACCTGTACAAGAAGGATAGGTTGTACTTAAGCTGGAGGGGCACTGATATCCTGCAGGGAGGGTTTAAATTAGTGTGGCTCGGGGGGAAGGGAGCCAGAGCAATAGGTCAGCATGTGAGGCGGCTGAGAAGGAGTGAGACAGTAAGGCTGGTCAGGCCGCGAGGAAAAACGCACAGGGAGAGGTTACTGATCACAGTGCAACAGAAGGTTTGAGTTGTATTTGTAAGACAGGTACCCTTAGAGTTAAAGAGTTATAGAGAGCAGAAACAGACCCTTCAGCCCAACTCGTCCATGCTGACCAGATATCCTAAATTAATCTAGTCCCATTTGCCAGCATTTGGTCCATATCCCTCTAAACCCTTCCTATTCATGTCCCCATCCAGATGCCTTTTAAATGTTGTAATTGTACCAGCCTCCACCACTTCCTCTGGCAGCTCATTCCATACACGCACCACCCTCTGTGTGAAAAAGTTACCCCTCAGGTCCCTTTTAAATCTATTCCCTCTCATCTTAAAGCTATGCCCCTCTAGTTTTGGACTCCCCCACCGTGGGGGAAAAGACCTTGGCTATTCACCCTTTTAATGCCCCTCATGATGTTATAAACCTCTATAAGGCCCCCCCTGGCCTCCGATGCTCCAGGGAAAATAGCCCCAGCCTATTCAGCCTCTCCCTGTAGCTCAAACCCTCCAACTTCCTTGTAAATCTTTTCTGAACCCTTTCAAGTTTCACAACATCCTTCCTATAACAGGGAGACCAGAATTGAACACAGTATTCCAAAAGTGGCCCTAACCAACGTCCTGTAGAGCTGCAACATGACCCTCCCAACTCCTATACTCAATGCGCTGACCAATGAAGGCGAGTGTACCAAATGCCTTCTTCACCGCCCTGTCTACCCCCTGACTCCACCTTCAGGGATTAATGCGTCTAGTTATGATGTTGTGACTGTTACACAGACTTTGTGGTAAAATGGACAAGCTTAACATTTTTTTAGATGTTTCAGGCGCGATAGAGAGAGGGATGTGAATGAGGTGGAGTGAGGAAGAAGAGATAATGGGGACTATCACGGCTGTACTGAGGAAGGGCACCTCGCAGGGCTCATTCAACAAGGCCTCATGGGGACAGCTCAGGAACAGGAAGGGTGCAAACGCTTGGATGAGATTGTACTGCAGACCTTCCACAGCTAGCGGGAGATAAGGGGGAACAGATAACTGGTCAGATTATGGAAAAATGTAAAAACAACAGGGTTGTGCTGATAACACAGTGTGGAGCTGGAGGAACACAGCAGGCCAGAGAGCATCAGGGTAGCAGGAAAGCTGACGTTTCGGGTCGGGACCCTTGTTCGATGCTGCCTGGCCTGCTGTGTTCCTCCAGCTCCACACTGTGTGTTGTCTCTGACTCCAGCATCGGCAGTTCTTACTATCTCTGAATATGTTGTGATGTTGGACAATTTTAACATGCCCTGTATTGACTGGGATTTGCAAAGTGCCAGGGGATTAGATGGGGTGGGGGTTGGTGGTGAGGAATTTGTTAGGTCCAGGACAGATTTTTCCAAACAATATGTAAAACGTCCAACTGGGAAAGGGGCCATACAGGACCTGATATTGGGGAATGAGCCTAGCCAAGTGATCAGGGAGCATTTCAGGACCAGTGACTGTATATTTTTTAAGTTACTTATAGACAAGGACAAGAATGGTCTTCAGGTGAAAGTGCTAAAAAACTGGAGGAAGGCTAACTCCCTCAATATTAGGACAGTTGTTTAAGAGTGGATTCACATCTGTCAATGTGGGAAATCTTTTTTAAAGGCCAGTTAATTGGAGCTCGGGAGCAGCACGTTTGTATGAAAATGAAGGATGAGGATGGCCATATTCAGGGACCTTGGATGACCAGAGAAATTGAGAGCTTAGGGAAAAAGAAAGAGGAGGCATATATAAGGTTTAGGAGATAGAAGAATTCGAAGGTAGCAGGAAAGAACTCAAATGAGGAATTAGGAAGGCTGAAAGGGGCCATGGAAATGCCTTTGACAAACAGGATTAAGGAAAATCCCAAGGCATTTTATACGTAGATAAGGAGCAAGAGGGTAGCTAGGGAAAGGACAGCTCCACTCAAGAACAAAGGGGGGAATTTATGCTTAGAGCCGGAGGAAGTGTGTGAGGTCCTTAATGAGTAATTTCCGTTGGAATTCACAAAGGAGAAGGACATGGTGGATGGTGAGTCTCAGGAGGGGTGTGCTGATATTCCAGGGCATTTCAATGTGAAAATTTTGAAAAGCATTAAAGTAGACAAGTCCCCAGGACCTGATGGGATCTGAGGGAGGCAGGTGAGGAAATGGCTGGGGCCCTGGACGAAATCTTTATAATATTCTCTTCAGTCGCAGGAGAGGTCCCAGAGGCTTGGAAACGAGCCAATGTTGTTCCTTTGTTTAAGAAGGACAACAGGGATAATCTGGGA
>NW_025980389.1:0-1601 GCF_021869965.1 Rhincodon typus | reverse complement strand
GATGAGCCTTACGCCAGTGGTAGGGGAAATTATTGGAGAGGATTCTTCGGGATGGGATTGACTCACGTTTGGAAAAATACGGGTTTATTAAGGATAGACAGCGTGGCTTTGTGTGGGGAAGGTCGTGTCTCTCAAAGCTGATTGAGTTTTGTGAGGAAGTGACGAAGATGGCTGATGGGGGCAGGGCAGTAGATGTTGTCTATAGGGACTTTAGCAAGGCCTTTGACAGGGTCCCTCATGGGACGCTGATACAAAAGGTGAAGTCACATGGAATCCGCAGTGAGCTGGTAAAATGGATACAGAACTGGCTTAGTCATGGAAGACAGAGTAGCGGTGGAGGGGTGTTTTTCCGACTGGAGATCTGTGACCAGTGGTGTTCCTCAGGGATCAGTGCTGGGAGCCTCGCTGTTTGTAATATATATAAATGATCTGGAGGAGAATGTGGGTGGCCTGATCAGTAAAATGACAGAAAGATTGGGGGGAGCTATGGATAGTGAGGGGGGATTGCCAGAGGAATACAGCAGCATATAGGCTGGAGAGATGGCAGATGACGGAGTTTAATCCGGATAAATGCGAGATGATGCATATTGGAAAATCTAGTGCGGGAGAGAAATAGTAAACAGCACAGCCCTTAGTGGGACCAACATACAGAGGGATCTAGGTGTAGAGGTCCACAGATCTCTAAACATAGCACCCAAAGGGGATAAGGTGGTCAAGAAAGCACGTGGCATGTTTGTCTTCACCAGTTGGGGCACAGAGTATAAAAATGAGCAAGTCATGTTGTAGATGTATAGAACTGTAGTCGGGCCACATTTGGAATACTGCGTACAGTTCTAGTTCCCACACTAGCGGAAGGACATGAAGGTTTTGGAGAGGGCACAGAAATGGTTTTCTCACCTGGTTTGAAGGGTATTAGCTATGAGGAGATTTTGGACAAAATTTCAGAAGCAAAATTTGCCGAGGGGAGAAAAAAGCTCATCAGGTCTGGCAGATTCTGTGGCGAGAGAAAGCAGGGTGAATGTTTCGGGGAGAAAAACAAAACGCACCGTCGAAGATCCGATTTATGACACAAAGATGTTTCTTTGTGTTAATTTCGTCGTTAATGGTCCTTCTGTTTCTTCTGGATTTCGACTGTTTTCAAAGAGTCCAGCCTGTACTTTGTAGAAGAGTCACCGGTCTTCAGAAGCGAAGCTGAAGATGTGACAGTGGATGGGACCAGAGCCAATCTGAGGAGCACATCAATGGCTCTGTGCTGGCTGGCCTCCCGACACCTGCTTCAGACCTTCAGTAAACTCAACGTCTGCTGATATTTTAACTGGGTAAGAGCCTGCCCGCATATTCCTGCACAATAAATCCCTTTGCAGTTTCCAACCCCTCCTCTCTTCCAAGGGCAGCTTAGTGGCCACAGCTGAGTGGGCCTCGCTCTAGTAACTAAATCAGAACATTGTATTTTCAATTCCCACTCCAGAGATTTGAGTGGAAAAATCTGACCACAACCTCCCAGTGCAGCGCTGAGGAGGTGGGAACTGTCAGAGGGTCAGCGCTGAGGGAGCAGGCACTGTCGGAGGGTCAGTGCTGAGGGAGCGGGCACTGTCGGAGGG
>NW_025980388.1:0-5705 GCF_021869965.1 Rhincodon typus | reverse complement strand
ATGATGCTGCTTGGCCTGCTGTGTTCATCCAGCCCTGCACCTTGTTGTCTCGGATTCTCCAGCATCTGCAGTTCCTACTATCTCTCATTATCTAAGTGGTGGCAGTTTAGGAAAAGGTGAGGTGCAACGAGACCTGGGTGCCATGGTGGAACAGTCACTGAAAGTTGGCATACAGGTGCAGCAGGCGGTGAGGAAAGCTAATGGCATGTGGCCTTCATAGCGAGAGAATTTGAGTATCGGAGTAAGGAATGTCCTGTTGCAGTTATACAGGGCCTTGGGGAGGTCATGCCTTGCGTATTGTGAGCTGTTTTGGTCTCCCAGTCTGAGGAAGGACTATTGAGGGAGACCGGCGAATGTTCACCAGACAGATTCCCGGGATGGCAGGACTGACATGTGAGGAAAGACCGAATCGATTGGGCTTGTATTTGCTGGAATTTAGAAGAATGAGGGGGGATCTCATAGAAACATGTAAAATCCTGATGGGACTGGACAGGCTAGATGTGGGAAGAATGTTCCAGATGTTGAGGAAGTACAGAACTCGGGGTCACAGCCTAATAACAATGGGATAAGCCATTCAGGACTGAGATGAGGAAGAATTTCTTCACTCAGAGAGTTGTGAACCTGTGGAATTCTCTCCCACAGGAAGCTGTTGGTGCCAGTTTATTAGTTATATTCAAGAGGGAGCTGGATGTGGCCCTTGAGGCTAAAGGGAACAAGGGGTATGGGGAGAGGGCGGGAATGGGAAACTGAGATTGCATGTGCAGCCATGATCACATGGAAAGGGGGTGTAGGCTCGAAGGGCCAAATGGCCTACTCCTGTGCCTATTTCCTGTGTTTCCACTCTAGCCTCCCAGCCTGCCTTGATCCCTTGCAATTTGTCCACTGGTGTAACAGGTCCACGGCAGACACCATCTCTCCAGTCCGACAATCATCCCTGGAATATCTAGACAACAAGAATACCTACATAAGGCTCCTACTTATTGACTACAGCTCCACCTTCAGCACTATAATCCCAACCAAACTAATCTCCACACTCTGAGACCTAGGTCTCTGCTCTGCCCTCTGCAACTGGATTCCTAACTTCCTGACCCATAGACCGCAATCAGTGAGGATAGGCAACAGCACCTCCTCCACGATAATCCTCAACACCAGCACTCCACAATGTGCATACTCAGCTCCTTACTATCCTCCCCTGTACATTCATGACTGTGTGGCCAAATTTCATCCTAACTCCATTTACAAGCTTGCTGACAACAACACCATTGTAGGCCGATCTGAAGACCATAAGACCATAAGACATAGGAGCAGAAATTAGGCCATTTGGCCCATTGAGTCTGCTCTACCATTCAATCATGGCTGATAAGTTCCTCAACCTTATTCTCCCACTTTCTCCCCATAACCCTTGATCCCCTTGATAATCAAGAACCTATCTATCTCAGTCTTAAATGTACTCAATGACCTGGCCTCCACAGCCTTCTGAGGCAGCGAATTCCATAGGTTCACCACTTTCTGGCTGAAGATGTTTCTCCTTATCTCCGTTCTAAAAGGTCTTCCCTTTACTCTAAGGCTGTGCCCTCGGGTCCTAGTCTCTCCTACCAGTGGAAACATCTTCCCAACCTCCACTATGTCCGACCATACAGTATTCTGTAAGTTTCAATTAGATCCCCTCTCATCCTTCTCAACTCCAATGAGTATAGTCCCAGAGTCCTCAAATGTTCCTCATATGTTAAGCTTTCCATTCCTGGGACCATTCTCGTGAACCTCCTCTGAACCTGCTCCAGGGCCAGTACATCCTTCCTGAGATATGGGGCCCAAAACTGCACACAATACTCCAAATGTGGCCTGACCAGGGTCTTACAAAGCCTCAGGAGTGCATCCCCGCTTTTATATTCAAGTCCTCTCAAAATATTGCATTTGCCAACATTGCATTTGCCTTCCTGACGACTGACTCAACCTGCAAGTTTACCTTGAGAGAATCCTGGACTAGAACTCCCAAGTCTCTTTGCATTTTAGCCTTCTGAATGTTCTCCCCATTTAGAAAATAGTCCATGCTTTTATTCTTCTTACCAAAGTGCATGACCTCACACTTTCCCACGTTGTACTCCATATGCCACTTCTTTGCCCACTCTCCTAACCTGTTGAAATCCTTCTGCAGCCTCCCACCTCCTCAATACTACCTGCCCCTCCATCTATCTTTGTATTGTCTGCAAACTTAGCCAGAATGCCCACAGTTCCTTCATCTAGATCATTAATGTACAAAGTGAAAAGTTGTGGTCCCAGCGCTGACCCTTGTGGAACACCACTTGACATCGGCTGACATCCTAAAAAAGACCTCTTTATCCCCACTCTCTGCTTTCTGCCAGACAGCCAATCTTCTATCCATGCGAGCACCTTGCCTCTAACACCATTGGCCCTTATCTTACTCAGCAGCCTCCTGTGTGGCACCTTGTCAAAGGCCTTCTTGAAGTCCAGGTAGATAACATCCATTGGCTCTCCTTGGTCTACCCTGCTTGTTACTTCCTCAAAGAATTCTGGCAGATTGGTCAGGCATGACCTCCCCTTGATGGAACCATGTTGACTTTACCCTATTTCACTATACACTTCCAAATATTCAGAAATCTCATCCTTTACAATGGTCTCCTAAATCTTATCCACGACCAAGGTTAGGCTAATCGGCCTGTAATTTTCCGTCTTTTGCCTTACTCCTTTTTCATACAAGGGCATCACGTTAGCGATTCTCCAGTCCCTTGGGACCCTCCGTGACACTAGCAATTCCTGAAAGATCACCACTAACGTCTCCACTATCTCTTCAGCTATCTCCTTTAGAACTCTGGGGTGTAGTCCATCTGGTCCAGGTGGTTTATCCACCTTCAGGCCAATCAGTTTTACTGGTACCTTTTCCTTGGTGATGGCCACCATACTCAGCTCTGCCCCCTGACTCTCTTGAATTTTTGGGAGATTACTCATGTCTTCCACCATGAAGACTGATGCGAAGTAATTATTCAGTTCTTCCGCCATTTCCTTGTTCCCCACTACCATCTTTCCACTGTCATTTTCCAGTGGTCCAATGTCCACTTTTGCCTCTATTTTGCAATTTATATGTCTAAAGAAACTCTTACAGTCTTCATTTATATTACTGGCTTGCTTACCCTCATATTTAATCTTAGAACATAGAACATAGAACATTACAGCGCAGTACAGGCCCTTCGGCCCTCGATGGTGCGCCGACCTATTTCTTTTTTTGTTGCACTGTGTGGGTCTTTGTAAGTTTCCCAGTCCTCTGGTTTCCCACTGACCTTCGCCACATTATTGGCTTTCTCTTTTGCTTTTATGCTATCCCTGACTTCCTTAGTCAGCCATGGTTGACTCATCCTCCTTGTACCATGCTTCTTTTTCCGAGAGATGAATTTTTGCTGCATCTCCTGAATTATTCCCAGAAACTCCTGCCATTGCTGTTCCACGGTCTTTCCTGCTGGGCTCCTCTTCCAGTCAATTCTGCCCAGCTCCTCCCTCATGCCTCTGTAATCACCTTTATTCAGCTGTAATACCATTACCTCTGATTCTATCTTCTCCCTCTCAAATTGTAGAGTAAATTCTATCATCTTATGATCACTGCCTCACAAGGGCTCCTTTACCTTAAGCTCCCTTATCAAGTCTGTCTCATCGCACAACACTAAATCCAGTATTGCCTGTTCCCTTGTGGGCTCCACCACGAGCTGCTCCAAAAAGCCATCTCATAGACATTCCACAAACTCCTTTTCTTGCAATCCACTACCAACATGATCGTCCGAGTCCACCTGCATATTGAAATCCCCCATGATCATTGTGACTTTGTCTTTCTTACAAACCTTTTCTATCTCCTGGTGTATCTTGCGCCCCAGCTCCTGACTACTGTTTGGAGGCCTGTACACAACTCCAACTGTGGTTTTTTTACCTTTGCAGTTCCTCAATTCTACCCACACAGATTCTACACCATCTGACCCTACTTTGTTTCTTCCTTTTGATTTAATTTCATTTCTCACTAATAAGGCAACCACACCCCCTCAGCCCACCTGCCTATCTTTTCGATAGGATGTATATCCTTGGATATTCAGTTCCCAATCCTGATCCCCTTGCAGCCACACCTGCGTGATGCCTACCACGTCATACCTGCCAGTTTCAATCTGCGCCACAAGCTCATTTACCTTATTCCTTATACTGTGTACATTCAGATATAACACCTTCAGTCCTGTATTAACCCTCCCTCTTCTCATTTTCATTCATTTTTCCAGTGTTTGATTGCTAGCCTTTTCCAAACACTCTGTCCTATTTGTGTCTGTGCTGGAGACTTTGATAACCTCTCCTGAATTCTCCTTCCCTGTCATTTCTTTCATACTTTTCCACATAGTTGAATTCTCCAGTACAGACATTAACCTGCTGCTTTGTTTCCCGCTGGGGCAAGTTTCACCACTCCTTTCCCCACCACTTTCTATTTTAAAGTCCTGTTGACCAACCTATTTACCCTTTTCGCTAGAACATTGGTCCCAGCTCAATTCAGGTAGAGACCGTCCCAATGGTACAGATCCCTCCTGTTCCAATACTGATGCCAGTGCCCCATGAAAAGGAATCCCTCTTTCCCGCACCACTCTTTTAGCCACGTGTTTACTTCCCTTATTCTCATGTCCCTACGCCAATTAGCACGTGGCTCGGGCAGTAATCCGGAGATTATAACCCTTGAGGACCTGTGCTTTAATTTGGTTCCTAGCTCCTCTGAACAGGTCTTCTTTCCTAGACTTGCCTATGTTGTTTGTTCCGGCCTTGACCACAACAACTGGATCCTCCCCCTCCTGCTCCAATATCCTTTCCAGCCAGTCAGAGATATCCCTTACTCTGGCACCAGGCAGGCAACACACCATGCGGGACTCTCGATCCTGCTTACAAAGGATACTATCTATCCCCCTAATTATAGAATCCCCTACAATACCACCTGTCTTTTTGCTCCCCCCTCTTGAATGGCCTCCCATATCACGGTGCAGTGGTTAGTTGGCTCATCCTCCCTGCAGCCCTTTCCTCATCCACACAGGGAGCAAGTACCTCGTACCTGTTGTACAAGGTCAAGAGCTGAGGCTCCTCTGTTCCTGACTGCAGGATCCCTCTACCTGCCTCGCTTACAGTCACACCTTGCTGTCCCTGGCCACTGACCAAATTTGAAGTATTTAATCTACCCGGTGTGACTGCCTCCTGAAACAAAGCATCCAGGTACTTCTCCCCCTCCCAGATGTGTCGCAGTGTTGGAAGCTCCAATTCCAGCTCATCAACTCTGAGCCAAAGTTCCTTGAGCAACCAACACTTGCTGCAGATGTGGTCACTGCAGTTTGCAACGGCATCAGCTAGCTCCCACATCATACAGCTACAACACATCACCTGTCCAGCCATTTCTACTTAGTTAATTACTTTATTAATTTATATAATTTAATATAACGAGTTAATTAAATTTGTTGATACTTCTTTCCTGGGTTCTTTTTCAAATTTAGTACAGATTTCCTGCCAGCCAATCAGGTCACAGCCTCCCTGTGATGTCACTCCAGTATTTTTTTACAGCTAGTGCTCCGAGCTCAGGTCCTCTTTACTCAGAGATAGTAGGAACTGCAGATGCTCGAGAATCTGAGACAACAAGGTGCAGGGCTGGATGAACACAGCAGGGCAAGCAGCATCATAGGAGCAGA
>NW_025980387.1:0-5705 GCF_021869965.1 Rhincodon typus | reverse complement strand
CCTATGCATCCTAAATCTTGCCTCATCGCCTCATAGTTGCCTTTCCCCCAGCTATAACTCTTGCCCTGCTTTATATACCGATCCCTTTCCATCACTAAAGTAAACGTAACTGAATTGTGGTCACTATCACCAAAGGGCTCACCTACCTCCAAATCTAACACCTGGCCTGGTTCATTACCCAGTACCAAATCCAATGTGGCCTCGCCTCTTGTTGGCCTATCTACATACTGTGTCAGGAAACCCTCCTGCACACATTGGACAAAAACTGACCCATCTGAAGTCCTCGAACTGTAGCGTTTCCAGTCAATATTTGGAAAGTTAAAGTCCCCCATAACAACTACCCTGTTACTTTCGCTCCTATCCAGAATCATCTTTGCAATCTTTTCCTCTACATCTCTGGAACTTTTCGGAGGCCTATAGAAAACTCCCAACAGGGTGACCTCTCCTTTCCTGGTTCTAACCTCAGCCCATACTACCTCAGTAGACGAGTTGTCATCAAGTGTTCTTTCTGCCACCGTAATACTGTCCTTGACTAACAATGCCACACCTCCCCCTCTTTTACCACCTTCCCTGATCTTACTGAAACACCTAAACCCCGGAACCTGCAACAACCATTCCTGTCCCTGCTCTATCCATGTCTCCGAAATGGCCACAACATCGAAGTCCCAGGTACCAACCCATGCTGCAAGTTCACCCACCTTATTCCGGATGCTCCTGGCATTGAAGTAGACACACTTCAAACCACCTTCCTGCCTGCCGGTACACTCCTGCGACCTTGAAACCTTATTTATGACCTCACTACTCTCAACCTCCTGTACACTGGAGCTACAATTCAGGTTCCCACCCCCCTGTTGAATTAGTTTAAACCCTCCCAAAGAGCATTAGCAAATTTCCCCCCCAGGATATTGGTACCCCCCTGGTTCAGGTGTAGACCATCCCGTTTGTAGAGGTCCCCCCTACCCCAGAATGAGCCCCAATTATCCAGGTATCTGAATCCCTCCCTCCTGCACCATCCCTGTAGCCACGTGTTCAACTGCTCTCTCTCCCTATTCCTCGCCTCGCGAGCACGTGGCATGGGTAACAAACCAGAGATAACAACTCTTTGTTCTAGCTGTAAGGTTCCACCCTAGCTCCTTGAATTTCTGCCTTACGTCCCCATCCCTTTTCCTACCTATGTCGTTGGTGCCTATGTGGACTACGACTTGGGGCTGCTCCCCCTCCCCCTTAAGGATCCCGAAAACACGATCCGAGACATCACGGACCCTGGCACCTGGGAGGCAACACACCAACCGCGAGTCTCTCTCGTTCCCACAGAATCTCCTATCTGTCCCCCTAACTATGGAGTCCCCAATGACTAATGCTCTCCTCCTCTCCCCACTACCCTTCTGAGCAACAGGGACAGACTCTGTGCCAGAGACCTGTACCCCATGGCTTACCCCTGGTAAGCCGTCCCCCCCAACAGTATCCAAAACGGTATACTTGTTTTTGAGGGGAATGGCCACAGGGGATCCCTGCACTGTCTGCCTGTTCCCTTTCCGTCCCCTGACTGTAACCCATCTACTTTTTTCCTGTACCTGAGGTGTGACTACCTCCCCGTAACTCCTCTCAATTACCCCCTCAGCCTCCCGAATGATCCGAAGTTCATCCAGCTCCAGCTCCAGTTCCCTAACACGGTTTCCAAGGAGCTGGAGTTGGGTGCACTTCCCGCAGATGAAGTCAGTGGGGACACTAGTGGTGACCCTTACCTCCCACATTCTACAGGAGGAGCATACAACTGCCCTAACATCCATTCCCACTGTTCTGAATTCCCAAACAGACAAATTAAAAAAAAAAATACTAGTAGCCTTACCAAAGCAGCGCTCAGAACCTTTTTTTTTGGTTAGAGGAGGAGGATGGGTGGGAGACACTACCTAGGTAGTGTTTCGGGTAAAGCAACCGCCCAAATATATTACCTCACTTCCTCCAAAAATGGAGTCACGCGAGGTAAGACTTTTATAACCGAAAAGCTCACCTTCCCAGGCTGCCCTCGCGCTTCCTCCCGGACTCCCGCCGCTGAAACAACTTGAAATGTCATTACATTTGAAGCTCAGTACCAAGTGCCAGAAAGATGGATTAGTGTGGATAGAATCCCTACAGTGTGGAAGCAGGCCGTTCGGCCCACCAACCTTTTGAAGAGCATCCCACCCAGACCTACCCCCCTACCCTCCTACCCTATCCCTAAACCCTGCATGTTGTATGGCTAATCCACTGAGCCTACACATCCCTGGATAGTAGGGGCTGATCCACCTCACTGGCACATCTTTGGACTGTGGGAGGAAAGCAGAGCACCCGGAGGAAACCCACGCAGACACAGGGAGAACGTGCAAAACCCACACAGACAGTCACCTGAGGGTGGAATCGAGCCCAGGTCCCTGGCACTATGAGACATCAGTGCTAACCACTGAGCCCTCATATCACCCCAGATAGGTTGGCATGCCCTTGATTGGCTGAAAGGCCTCTTCAGTGATGTTAGACTCTATAATTCTATGACTGCTGAGCTCTGAATCATGGAAAGCCCCAGAGTGATCCAGATGTTCATTGCATCATCGCTGAGTTGAACTCTCTCTTGGGTCTTGAGCAAGAAATTTTTGAACCGAGAGTCACTTACATTATCTCATTGTGGCTCGTGACATCTTATTGCTCACATGCTTCGCTACATTACCAGCCTATTACACAAGGCTGGTTGTGAAGTGTGTAGCAACGTTAGACAATCCAAATAAATGCAAGTGAATTCCCTCATTGCTCTGAATTACCACCCAAATCTCAGCACGTGTACATGCAAGTGTGATTCAACTACCAGCCCTCTGTCTTGCAGCCCTTTCTGGCATCTGGTATGTCCCCAGTTGTTTTTGCTCCACTGTTGAGGCCCATGTACTCAGTTGGCTGAGTGTTAAACTCAACAATTCGCTCCCTAAACCATTAAATATTTCCACATTTCTGCTTCCTCAAACAGACAATGCAATTCAATACAGCACAGGAACAGGCCCTCTAACACACTTCCAATTCTTACTTAGAGCTGCTACAAATTGCCCCATACGCAGTTTCTGTCCCTCTGTTCACTTCCCGTTCAATCTTATATCAAGATACACCTTAAAAGTTGCTAACGTACCTGCTTCCACCACCCCCACTGGCAGTGCGTTCCAGGCACCCACCACCCTCTGTGCGTAAAATTCTCCCTGAAACTTTCTCCCTCTCACCTTGAGCCTGTGCCTTCTTGCAGGTGACCTTTCCACCTTTGGCAAAAGCCTCTGACTTTCCATCCTATTCTATGCGTCTCATAATTTTGTAGAGCTTTATCAGGTCGTCCCCATCACAACCGCACCCCACCCCCCTGCTCCCACCAAGCCTTTGTCTTTCCAGTGAAAACAATCTGAGTTTATCCAACCGCTCCTCATCACTAAAACCCTCCAGTCCAGGCAACATCATTCTCTGCACCCTCTCTGAAGCATCCACATCCTTCTGGCAGTGTAGTGACCAGAACACAATATTTTAAATGTGGCCTAACTAAAGTTTTGTACAGCTGTAACATTAACTGTCAGAGCCCAGCACTCACATTATTACCCTGGCAATGGAGGATTCTGAAGTGAAGAGCAGTTCTGAAGAAGATTCATACCTGGCTCAAAATGTTAACTCTATTTCCCACTTCACAGATGCTGACCCATCCTGCTAAGTTTCTCCAGCAATCTCTGTGTTTCGATCTGATTTCCAATATCTACAGTATGTTGTTTTTATCACAGGGGAACATGCTCTACGAGAACAAGTTAAATTCTATCGCACTTTCTGTCATTACCAAGTGAAAATGTATAGCAGTGTACTTCTACAAATTTTATGTACAAAGTAGATTTTGGACAGGGGGAAGAAGAAGTGGATAAAAATGTTGATTATCGACTGTTGAGGAAGCATAATGATATTCACAAACTAAATGAAGAAAACTGGAAGATTTTGAACTTTTTGGGCATTTTCTGGAACAAAAATGCTTAATCTGGATTTATGGTCTGGAAAATATGAGTTCAAATGTCAAATATGGTAGCTGGGGTGCCATTCACAAAAGGCTTCTAGTATCAGAAATATTGACAATCCAGCTACTTTTAAATATCCTTTTTTTTTAATCGACCTGCTCAGAAAATCTCTGAAGCAGGCGAGATTTGAACCCTGACCTATCTGGTCACCACTCCACTAAGATCTATAAGAAATTGGAGCTGGAGTAGGCCACTCAGCCCCTTGAGCCTATTCCACCATTCAATAGGATCGTGGCTGATCCAGAATTCCTTGTGTCCACTTCCCTGCCTTTTATCCGTCACCCTTGATTCCCTGACTGATCAAGATTCAAGCTCTCTCAGCCTGAAGTACACACACAGACTGTGCACCACAGCTCACTGTGTCAAGGAGTTCATAGACTCACAATACTCTGAGAGAAGAAATTCCTCCTCATCTCAGTCTTACATTGGTACCCTGTTATACAGAGGTTATGCCCTCTGGTCCTAAACTCTCCCATGAGGGGAAACATCCTCTTTAGTCCGTCAAGCTCCTTAAGAATCCAATATGCTTCAACGAGATCACCTCTCCCTCTCCTAGGCTCCAGTGAGTAGAGGCCCAAACTGTTTAACCTTTACATAAAAGACAGTCCGTCTATACCAGGGATCATCCCAGTGAACCTTCTCTGAACTCTCGCCAATGAAATGATGCTTTTTCTTTAAAACAGGAACCAAAATGACTGCAATCTTACAGATCTAATGACCCATCTGGTTTACAAATACTCCAATTGTTTCCTTTACTCTGCCATTCGTGTCTGTCCTCAGAACACAGCATTACACTCCTGCAACCGCATATGTGTGTCGTTCTACAATTTACTCCTTAGAAATAAAAGCAAAACACTGAAGAAGGTGAGAACCTGAAATGAAAACAGAAATTGCTCCCCAAACATCAGCCCATTCACCAGCTAAGGCATTGTCACTGTCAGCGTCTCACTCCTGGAAATTCATCTTGGGAACGGAATACCACTCTGTAACTTTGATACACAAGACTACATTACAGGAGGAGAGAGATGGGCTGGTCAGCAGCAATTGGAATTCAATCTGGATAATCTGAGTTTATCCAACCTCTCCTCACTAATCCAGCCTCTCCTTATAACTCAAAGCATTTCTAAGGCATTCTGAAGAGGAGTCATTAAGACTTAGAATCCCTACAGTGTGGAAACAGGCCCTTCGGCCCAACAAGTCCACACCGACTCTCACAGCATCCCACCCAGACCCATTCCCCTATAACCCACCTAATCTACACATCCCTGAGCACTACGGGACAATTTAACATGGCCAATCCACCCTAACCTGCACATCTTTGGACTGTGGGAAGAAACCGGAGCACCCGGAGGAAACCCACACAGACACAGGGAGAATGTGCAAACTCCACACAGACAGGTACTCGAGAGTCAAATCAAACCTGGGTCCCTGGCGCTGTGAGGTAGCAGTGCTAACCACTGTGCCACCCTACTGTTTAAGGTGAGGTGATGCAGGACAAACAAGGCAAGGGAATATATGAGATAGTAGGAACTGCAGATGCTGGAGAATCTGAGATAACAAGGTGTAGAGCTGGATGAACACAGCAGGCCAAGCAGCATCATAGGAGCAGGAAGGCTGACGTTCCGGGCCTAGACCCTTCATCAGAAA
>NW_025980386.1:0-5705 GCF_021869965.1 Rhincodon typus | reverse complement strand
CTAAAGGTGTTTCTGATCTGATTCTTAAAAATTAATACTCACGTAGTTGTCACCATGGAACAAATTGATCTCATTAATTAGACCAAACCTTATGTTCCTGATTTAATTTACCACAACAAAAGCAGTATTTTCTTTGCAATAGTCTCCTTATATGAATAACCCAACTGTTTCAAGTCAGTTTGTTCAATGTGATAGCTAGGCATTTTCTTACTAGAGATTTTTCCATTTAAGATGCCACATGATGAAAAGTGCCAGTAAATGAGTTGCTTGTATTATATTATTATAAACATCAAATCAGCTTTGCTTCCAAGTACAATGAGTCCTAAGAGAAATGGAAGGAAAGATAATCTTTAGAAACTGAATGTCAGATGATAGGCAAGACAATGCATGTATTTCCAGTTTTAATTTTTTGCTTAATCTTTTCAGTATGAGCCTGGTGTACCCACGCTTGTCATTCAGTGAACCATGTAATTGTATTTGAAATAAATTAGTAATCTGTCTCAACAATGGTTTGCAGCAAAAAAGTCCTTGACCAGTTTAAACTTACGGGCTCACTACCATCTTTCCAACAGTTGGAATAAATCTACCATGCCCTAATTTCACCATAACCTGAAGACTTCCATTTTATGACTTTTTTGCCACTTTAATATTAAAATCTAAATACCCGTCAAAGTCATCAATAAAGCAGTCCCTCATTCATGGTCAGATTGTATTAAATCTGTGCTGCACCTTTTATAACTTCATCATTTCTAAAGCTACAGAACATTCAAATTGAAGACTAAGGAAGATTTGCAACAAACAGCACAATTGCACAACTTTCTTATACTCGCAAGTATTCGGTGAAAAATTGCAGGGTGATTTGGAAATTGGTTATGCACAATTTAGTTGAAATGGAGCCGAATGTAGTTTCAAACTAAAATAATCTCTTGAGGTTCAAGTGAGTGATTGAGGCATGACAATATTAGCTAGCCTATTTGGCTGCCTAATAACTTGAAACCATTGGGGTTCAATCTGATCATTTTGGGAGAGATTATCTTGAAGGCTTACTGAAGTAAAATTGATTCTAGAGAAAATATATGCCTTATTATTAATAAATCAAAGTCCTGGTATATTATAAGTGTTAAGTGCCTACTTACTAGAATTACTTTACCTGATAACAGACCATATCAATCTGCACTTATGGGCCAACATCACATTCAGACTTAAAAGGTTATACTTTTCTGAAAGTGTGAAGTTTTAACAATTTCCTAGCAATTCTACTTTACAATTAGAAATTTAATGAGGCTTTCTCCGTCCCTTATCTTGATCACTGTAGACCCAGTTGGCACTGAGTTTGTTTAGAAGAGCAGGAATTATTCCTCTTTCAACTTGTATTTTGCGTGTTTTTCTGAATAGGGAATCTAATTTTGGGAATGAATTTTACTCATGGCTGTACAACCACAGATTTTATGAAACAATCCTGCTCATGGTTTTGTAAGCTATTGTATAATTAAGGATAAATTCCTTTAGTTGTTTTGAGATTTCACACTGAAATATACAATCACATATATTAGCTAGCAAATGCAACTCATCCTTCTTCCACTGCGGGTGAAAACGATGTATTACGCTGTTGTTTTGTTGCCAGTGAGAAGAGTAGTTTGAAGAACAAGACAGCTTGTTTGGCCCTGGATTCTGAGATGAATTATTGTTCGGTATTGGGCAGGTATTCTGCATGTGGTTGGCCATGATCGCTGTGATTGCTTTTCTTGACTTGTGATGGATTGGTGTGCTGATATTTAACTTATTTAAACAAAATACACATTACAAATTGTTTATACAGTATTGCTATACCATGTTCCATTCTATAAGCAGACCAAACTTCACTTCCTCATTTATTACCCACCATTATTTGGTTCACAGATAGAAGAGAGAAGTTGGTATTCTGCTTTTGTTAAACATTGTCTGTAATTGGCAAACACAAGATACTTGTCCATTGATGGAAAATTATTTACTTAGATTATATTCTGATCGTTCAATTTAAGATTTTTATTTTTGGGCCCCTTCAACAGCTTATTGCAGCTTCAATTTAGTTTTAAAATTGGTGAAAGTATGAGATCTGTTTGATTCATTTTGAAAATAAATCACGTGACACACAAAAGAGAATGCTTTTTCGCCTTTTTGTAAAGCTCATAAAAAGGTCACCTTGGTCATTTGTTTATCTCAGTAAGTAATGTAGGAAATTAATATATTCACTGTTGCAAGTTTCTCATGACTCATTTGATATGTGTTGCTCTTAACCATCTTTCACCTTGTAAGAGCCAACAGTGCACTTTTCTTGTCCTGGAAGTTGATTCCATCCTGACAATAGCTATAGCTATTTTCCATTATGACTTCATATTAAATTTGAAAATTATAGTGACCCCCAGTGCAAGGAAAACAGCAATAAACTAGCTTAGTAATATCCAGTGTATAAGTTTACTATTAAATATTTGATGTATCACATAAATATGAAAACCTGTATTGTAAAGTACTTTGTAAAAATGCTATTTTTTAACATGCTGTTAGACATTAGAAGCAAGCCAAATAAACATTAAATTTTTAACGTAAGATTTTGGCTCAAAACAATATTTTGCAGTCACAAAAGTTGTAGTGTGATTCTGCTACACATTTCAGAGTTTAGCTATAAAATAAAATCGTCCAACTTGGTACTCAGTGCCAACCACGTTTTCTAAAGAACACTTTGAGCTCACCGTCAACCCTTTCTGATTGACATCATTGATTCACTCAGCTCAGAGCTATCCCATTAGCATCTCCAGATTAGGTAACCTCTTGACCACAGTCAGCATTGCTGCCTCAGAGGAGGTGAAGCTTGCAACCCCACAATCTACCTCTCTGATTCCATCAGCTGTGATATACTATTGTCTGGGACTGCTGTAATAGAAAGATAAATCAAAGTTGTCGTCTTGTGTTAATCTTCTGAAATGGTGATGTAAGGTAACTGGCAAACTCAGTATTAAACATAATAAAACGGTTTGTTTGAAGGTTTTCTTCCCTTTTGTTCTCTGAATATTTAAGAGTATAGGCTAATTTGGTAGGTTGTGATGGGAGGTATGCTTACCAAGCATAAAGTGACGTCATGATGCAGCAGTTAGGCAGTGTCACATGTGAATGGCATACTTATATATACTCTCAGTTCACCCTTGTGTATAGAATAACTGTCTGGAATTAATTTGAAACATTTTTGAAGTTAGGTGTTATCTGGAGGTAGACCTGTTTTCCTCTCTGGACAACCAATATTAACTTTTCATTTTTAAGGACGAAGATCGCAGTGGCTTGGAAGCTGGATGGTAGTGCCCATTTCTTGACATAAAGTTTATCTGTATTAATTTCCTCTGTTCTGTCTGAAAGTGCAATGTCTAAAAGGTACAAGTATCTTTTGCTCCTGTTCACTGAGTAAATGGCAGAATCTCACTGGCTTTATACCTTCCTTTCAGCTAAAAAGATGCTAGATTGCTTTTCTGATGAAGGGTCTAGGCCCGAAACGTCAGCCTTTCTGCTCCTATGATGCTGCTTGGCCTGCTGTGTTCAAATAGCAGATGGAGTTTAGTCTGGATAAGTGTGAGTTGATTTTCAGAGGTCACATGCAAGAAAAAAATATACAATAAATAGCTGGGCCCTTAGGAGCATTGATATACAGAGGAATCTTGGGATGCAAGGCCATAGCTCCCTAAAAGTAGCAACACAAGTGGATAAGGTAGGAAAGAAGGTGTATGGCATACTTGCTTTTATCAGTCAGGGCATTGAGTGTAAAAGTTGGCAAGTCACATTGCAGCTGTATAAAACTTTAGAGAGGCCACATTTGGAGTATTGTGTTGCCACACTATCAGAAGGATGTGGAGGCTTTGGAAAGGGTTAAAGGTTTACCAGGACGTTGCCTGGATTGGAGTGTATTAGCTATAAGGAGAATTTGGACAAACTTGGATTGTTCTTGCTGTAGTGTTGGAAGCTGAGGGGTGACCTGATAGAAGTAGACAAAATTATTGGAGGCATTGATTGCTTGGATAGTCAGAGTCTTTTTCCCAGAGTGAAAATGTCAAATACTAGGGGGCATAGGTTTAAGGTGAGAGGGGAAGTTTAAAGGAGATGTATAAGGAAAGATTTTTAAAGAGACGATGACAGGTGCCTGGAACATGCTGCCAGAGGAGGTGGTAGAAGTAGATATATTAGCAAGTTTAAAAGGCATTAGACAGACACATGAGTAGCCAGGGAATAGAGTGATATGGAGAATGTGCAGAAAGATGGAATTAGTTTACAATGGCATCCTGGTCAGCATAGGCATGGTGGGCTGAATGGCCTATTTCTGTGCTGTACTGTTTTATGTTCTAAAATTTGATAGACTCTGGAACAGTTCCTATGTATTGGAGGATAGCTAATGTAACCTCACTACATAAGAAGGAATCTAGAGAGAAAACAGAGCATTATAGATCAGCCTGATAATGGCAGTAGATTGTGTTCATTATAAAAAATTTGACAGCTCAGTTGTTGGAAACGGTGACCAGATTGGACTGAGTCAGCATGGATGTACAAAAGAGAAATCAGGTTTGATGAATGCTGGAATTCTTCAAGGGTGTAATAGTGGATGTGATCGGGGGAGCCAGTCGTTGTGGTTCATTTGGACTTTCAACAAAGCGTTGCATAAGAGATTAGCATGTAAAATTAAAGCACATGGGATTGCGAGTGGGGTTTTGACACAGTTAGAGAACTGGTTGGCAGACATTAAACAAAGAGTAGGAATAATTGGAACGTTTTCCAAATGGCATACAGTGGCAAGTGGGTGTTTACTCTGCAGTTTGAGAGGGAGAGTGTAGAATCACAGGTAACGGTATCACAGCTGAATAAAGGTGACTACAGAGGCATGAGGGAGGAGCTGGGCAGAATTGACTGGGAGAGGAGCCGAGCAGGAAAGACAGTGGAACAGCAATGGCAGGAGTTTCTGGGACTAATTCAGGATATGCAGCAAAAATTCATCCCTAGGAAAAAGAATCATGGTACAGGGAGGATGAGGCAACCATGGCTGACTAAGGGAGTCAGGGATAGCATAAAAGCAAAAGCGAAAGCATATAATGTGGCGAAGAGCAGCGGAAAGCAGAGAATTGATTTTTTTTCTTTATTCATTCACGGGATGAGGGTGTCACTGGCTAGGCAGCATTTATTGCCCATCCCTAATTGCCCCGAGGGCAGTTAAGAGTCAACCACATTGTCGTGGGTTTGGAGTCACATGTAGGCCAGACCAGGTAAGGATGGCAGTTTCCTTCCCTAAAGGGCATTAGTGAACCAGGTGGGTTTTTCCTGACAATCAACAATGGATTCATGGTCATCGTTAGATTCTTAATTCCAGATGTTTATTGAATTCAAATTCCACCATCTGCCATGGCAGATTTGAACCCGGGTCCCCAGGACATTATCTGGGTCACTGGATTAACAGTCCAGTTGTTTCAGCAGTGGGAGTCCGGGAGGAAGCGCGAGGGCAGCCTGGGAAGGTGAGCTTTTCGAGTATAAAAGTCTTACCTCGCCTGACTCCATTTTTGGAGTAAGTGAGGTAATATATTTGGGCTAGTAGGAACTGCAGATGCTGGAGAATCCGAGACAACAAGGTGCAGGGCTGGATGAACACAGCAGGCCAAGCAGCATCATAGGAGCAGAGAGGCTGACGTTTCGGGCCTAGA
>NW_025980385.1:0-5706 GCF_021869965.1 Rhincodon typus | reverse complement strand
GATGCGGGTTGGATTAAAATGCTTCTTTCAGCGAGTTCAGCACTTCAGAAGTCCAAAATCTGAACTTCACAAAATGACTCATGTTTCGATGTTTGTTTGACGAACATGCTTATTTGAGTGCGATAAGCACTTCAGAATTCATAAATCTCAACTTCATCAAATGACTTAATTATTGATGCTGCTTTGACTAACACGCTTGTTTCACTCAGAGAATTACATCGGAAGACTTATGTCTCAACTTCACCAAATGAGTTAGTTTTTGATGTTGGTTTGAATGACATATTGATTTCTTTGAGATAAGCTCGTCAGAAGATCCAAATCTCAGCTTCACCAAATGACTCAAATTTTGATGTTGTTTTGACTAAAGTGCTTATTTCAGTTCGATAAGCATATCAGAAACCGAAATCGCAACTTCACCAAAACACTCAACTTTTGATATTTGTATGACTAAAATGCGTATTTCAGTCAGATAAGCCCTTCAGAAATCAAAAATCTCAACTTCACCAAATGAGTTATTTTTTTTATGCTGTTTTGACTAACATGCTTGTTCCACTCAGATATTCACTTTAGAAAATCAAAATCTGAACTTCAACAAATGACTCAAGTTTTGATGTTGTTGAGACGAACATGTTTATTTGAGTGAGATAAACACTTGAGAAGTCAAAAATCTCAACTTCACCAAATGACTTAATTTTAATGCAGTTTTGACTGACATGCTTATTTAACTCAGATAAACATTTCAGAAGACCAATATCTCACTTCACCAAAAATGTTAGTTTTTGATGTTTGTTTGACGAACATGCTTATTTGAGTGAGATAAGGATTTCAGAAGATCAAAATCTCAACTTCACAAAATGACTTAACTTTTGATGTTGTTTTGACTAACGTGCTTATTTCAGCGAGATAAGCATATCAGAAGACTAATATTTAACTTTCACCAGATGACCTAACTTTTGATGCTGGTTGAATTAAAATGCAGATTTCAGCGAGTCAAGCATCTCAGAAGCCGAAAATCTGAACTGTAGCAAATGAGTCAATTTTTGACGCTAGTTTGACTAACATGCTCATTTCAGCGAGTTAAGCACTTCAGAAGATCAATATCTCACCTTCACCAAATGCCAAAACTTTTGATACTGTTTTGACTAACGAGCTTATTTCAGCGAGATGGACATAGCAGAAGACCAAAACCTCAATTTCAACAAGACAATCAACATTTTTATGCTGTTTTGTCTAACATGTTTATTTCGGTGGGAAAAGCACTTCAGAAGACCAAAATCTGAACTTCACTAAATGACTCAAATTTGGATGTTGGATTGACTAACAAGCTTCCTCCAGTGAAATAAACACTTCAGAACTGAACAATCTCGATTTCACCAAATGACTCAACTTATGATGTTGTTTTGAGTAACATGCATATTTGAGTGAGATAAGCACTTCAGAAGACCAAAATCTGAACTTCACCAGATGACTTAATTTTTTATACTGTTTTGACTAACATGCTTCTTTCACTCAGATAAGCACATCAGAAGGCCAAAATCAGTCAAAAACCTCAACTTCACCAAATGCCTTAATTTTTAACTAACATGCTTATTTCAGCGATTTAAGCACTTCAGAAGGCGAGGATCTCAACTTCACCAAATGACTCAACTTTTGATGCTGGTTGGAATAAAATGCTTATTTCAGCCAGTTAAGCTCTTCAGTAGACCAACATCTGAACTTCACCAAATGACTCAAGTGTTGATGTTGGTTTGACTAACATGCTTATTTCAGTGAGATAAGCACTTCAGAAATCGAAAATCTCAACTTCACCAAAAGACTCAACTTTTCATGTTGTTTTGACGAACGTGCTTATTTCAGAGAGATAAGCATATCAGAAGAATAAATGTCAACTTCACCAGATGATCTAACTTTTGATGCTGTTAAAATTAAAATGCTTATTTCAGCGATTTAAGCACTTCAGAAGCCAAAAAATCTCAACTTCACCAAATGACTTGATTTTTGATTCTGGTGAGACTAAAATGCTTATTTCTGCGAGGTAAGCACTTCAGAAGGTTAAAATCTGAACTTCATTCAATGACACAATTTTTTATGTTCGTTGGACTAACATGCTTGTTTCAGCGAGTGAAGCACTTCAGAAGATCAAAATCTCAACGTCACCAAATTGGTCAACTTTTGATGTTGTTTTGACGAACGTGCTTATTTCAGCGGGACAAGCATATCAGACGACCAAAATCACAATTTCACCAAGACACTCAACTTTTGATGCTGGTTTGACTTAAATGCTTATTTCAGCGAGATAAGCATATCAGAAGACGAAAATCTCAACTTCACCAAAGGGCCTATCTTTTGATGCTGTTTTGACTGACATGCTTATTTCACTCAGATAAGCACTTCAGAAGACCAAAATCTGAACTTCACCAAATGACTCAAGTTTTGATGTTGGTTTGACTAATAAGATTATTTGAGTGAGATAAGCACTTTAGAAGTCAAAAATCTCAACTTCACCAAAGGACCTAACTTAGGACGCTGGTTGGAGTGAAATGCTTATTTCCAAATGAATCAACTTTTGATGTTTTTCTGACTAACATGCTTATTTCAGCGAGTTTAGCACAACAGAAGGCTAAAATCTCGACTTCACCAAATGACTGAACTTTTGACGCTGGTTGGATTAAAATGCTTCTTTCAGCGAGTTAAGCACTTGAGAAGTCCAAACTCTGAACTTCAAAAATGACTCAAGTTTATATGTTTGCTTGACGAACATGCTTATTTGTTTGATAGAAGCATTTCAGAAGTCAGTCATCTCAACTTCACCAAATGACTCATTTTTTGATGTTGTTTTGAATAACGTGCTTATTTCAGTGAGATAAGCACACCAGAAGACTGAAATCTCAACTTCATCAAAGGGCATAACTTTTGATGCTGGTTTGACGAAAATGCTTATTTCAGTGAGATGAGCACTACAGAGGTCAAAAATCTCAACTTCATCAAATGACTTGATTTTTGATGCTGGTTAGACGAAAATGCTGACTTCAGTGAGGTAAGCACTTGAGAAGCCTAAAATCTGAACTTCACCAAATGACTCAATTTTAAATGTTGTTTTGACTAACATGCTTATTTGAGTGAATTAAGCACTTCACAAGTCAAAAATCTCAAATTCACCAAATGACTCAACTTTAGATGTTTTTACTAACACGCTTATTTGAGTGAATTCAGCACCTCAGAAGGCAAAAGTCTCAACTTCACCAAATGGCATAATTTCTGATGCTGGGAGGATTAAAATTCTGATTTCATTGAGATAAGCACTTCAGAAGACAAAAATCTGAACATCACCAAATGACTCAACTTTCGATGTGAGATTGACTAACATACTCATTTCAACGAGTTAAGCGCTTCTAAGCTCAAACTCTAAACTTCACCAAATGCCACAACTTGTATACAGTTTTGACTAACGTGCTTATTTCAGCGATATCAGCATAGCAGAAGACCAAAATCTCAACTTCGACAAGACACTGAACTTTTGATGCTGTTTTGACTAAAACGCTTATTACAGTTTGAAAAGCACTTCAGAAGACCAAAATCTGAACTTCACTAATTGACTCAATTTTGATGTTGGATTGACTAACAAGCTTCCTCCAGTGAAATAAACACTTCAGAAATGAAGAATCTCGACTTCACCAAATGACTCAACTTTTGATGTGGTTTTGAGTAACATGCATATTTGAGTGAGATAAGCATTTCAGAATACCAAAACCTGAACTTCACCAAATGACTCAAGTTTTGATGTTGGTTTGACGAACATGATTATCTGAGGGAGATATGCACTGCACAAGTCAAAAATCTCAACTTCACCAAAGGACCTAACTTTGGACGCTGGTTGGACTAAAATGCTTATTTCAGTGAGATAACCACTTCAGAAATCAAAAATCTCAACTTCACCATTCGACTTAATTTTTGATGAAGGTTTGACTAACATGCTTACATATTTCTGATAAGCGCTTCAGAAGACCAAGATCTCACTTCACCAAAAATGTTCGGTTTTGATGTTGGTTTGAATGACATGCTTATTTCATGAGGAAAGCAGTTCAGAAGACCAAAATCTCTACTTCACCAAATGACTCAAGTCTTGATGTTTTTTTGACGAACATGCTTATTTCAGCGAGTCAAACACTTCAGAAGACTAAAATCTCAATATCACCAAATGACACAACTTTTGATATTGGTTGGTTTAAAATGCTTATTTCAGCGAGTTCAACTCTTCAGAACGCCAATACCTGAACTTCACCAAATGACTCTAGTTTGGATGAAGGCTTGACTAACATGCTTATTTGAATGAGATAAGCATTTCAGAAGTCAATAATCTCAACTTCACCAAATGACTGAACTTTTGATGTTGTTTTGAATAACATGCTTACTTCAGCGAGATAAGCATAGCAGAAGACCAAAATCTCAACTTCAACAAGACAGTCAACTTTTTATGCTGTTTTGACAACATGCTTATTTCAGTGAGATAAGCATTTCAGAAGACCAAAATCTGAACTTCACTAAATCTCTCAATTTTGATGTTGGATTGACTAACAGGTTTCCTCCAGTGAAGTAAACACTTCAGAAGTGAAGAATCTCGACTTCACCAAATGAATCAACTTTTGATGTTGTTTTGAGTAACATGCATACATGAGTGAGATAAGCACTTCAGAAGGCCAAAATAAGAACTTCACTAAATGACTCAAGTTCTGATATTGATTAGACTAACACGCTTACTTGAGTGATATAAGCCCTTCAGAAGTTAAAAATCTTAACTCCACCAAATGACTTAATTTTTAATGCTGTTTTGACTAACATGCTTATTTCAGTGAGGTAAGCACTTCAGAAAGCCAAAATTCTGAACTTCACCAAATGAGTCAAGTTTTGATGTTGGTTTGACTAACATGCTTGTTTCAGCGATTAAAGCAAACATCTCAACGTCAACAAATGAGTTAATTTTTGATGTTAGATTGACTAACATGCTGATTTCACTCAGATAAGCGCATCAGAAGACCAATATCTGAACTTCACCAAATGAGTTAATTTTTGATGTTGCTTTGAATGACGTGCTGATTTCACTGAGATAAGCACTTCAGAAGATCAAAGTCTCAACTTCAACAAATAACTCAACTTTTGATGTTGTCTTGACTAACATGCATATTTAAGTTCGATAAGCATTTCTGAAGGCAAAAATCTCAACTTCACCAAATGACTCAACTTTTGATATTGTTTTGACTAACGTGCTTATTTCAGCGATCATTAAGCATATAAGAAGACCAAAATCTCAACTTCAAGAAGACACTCAACATTTTATGCTGTTTTGACAACATGCTTATTTCAGTGAGATAAGCATTTCAGAAGACCAAAATCTGAACTTCACTAAATGACTCAAATTTTGATGTTGGATTGACTAACCGGTTCCTAAAGTGAAATAAACACTTCTGAAGTGAAGAATCTCGACTTCATCAAGTCACACAACTTATGATGTCATTTTGAGTAACATGCATATTTGAGTGAGATAAGCAATTCAGAAGGCCAAAATAAGAACTTGAAAAAATGACTGAAGTTTTTATGTTGGTTAGACTAACATAATTACCTGAGTGAGATAAACAATTCAGGAGTCATAAATCTCAACTTGACCAAATGACTCAACTTTCGATGCGGGTTGGATTAAAATGCTTCTTT
>NW_025980384.1:0-5706 GCF_021869965.1 Rhincodon typus | reverse complement strand
GCGTATATCTGTGCCTCTGTATTAGTGTCTGCGTATCTATGACTGTGTGTGTATTTACATGTCTGTGTGTGTCTGTGTGCGCCGCGGCTCTGGCCGTCTCTGTGGTGTTTAATGTGATGCAATGCCCCCCTCTGCTGGCCTCCACACCATACTGCACGGAGGGCAGCGGAGGGTGAAAACCATTACGGATTCAGTCTGTGACGGAGAGCGGGAGGGCAGCAAGTCAGAGCACCATCCAAACTGACAGCACATCAACACAGCTACACACACACACACACATACACATACAAGGCTGGTGTAGGGAGGATTGCATTTGTACTGGGCCCTTAAGAGTGGAAAAAGCTCACGTAGAGAAATGTCTGCGCTCTGTGCAATTTGGAAGTGATTTGTCTTTGGGCCTTCTTCGTGGCACAGCATGTACACATTAAAGAGTATTTCCACTGCAATTGTATCCAAACTACTCTGAGTGAACCATTTTGTAAGGAGATGAATTGAATTTTATTCCATGCTCTTTAGCTTGCAATGTTTTGTGGTGTACTCTTACAAATTATAAGTGACAAAGGATTGAAAAGTCCTAAAACAGACCCGATAGTGATGGTAATTTCTCAGGAACAATGTCGCTAGATATCGGACTAAACTGCTCTGTGTCTCCAAAAACATTATTTGAAGAACCAAATGGCTGTGCAATATATGAGATTTATAGTGTTTGATGTTGTCTCCAAAAATAAACAGCAAATTGCGAGGTGGTGTGGGGAGACCAACAGAGGGCAACAAAAAAAGAGGGAGAAGATTAAATATGAGGGTAAGCTAGCCAGTAGTATAAAGGAGGACTGTAGGAGTTTCTTTAGATATAAAAAGGGCAAAACAGAGGCAAAGGTGGCCATTGAATCGCTGGAAAATGATGCTGGAGGGATAGTAGTTGGAAACAAGGAAATGGCTGAGGAACTTAATAATTACTTTGTGTCGGTCTTCACAGTGGAAGACACGAATAATATCCCAGAAATTCGAGAGAGTCAGGCGGCAGAGCTGAGTATGGTGGCCATCACCAAGGAGAAGGTGCTAGTAAAACTGAATGCCCTGATGGTGGATAAATCACCAGGACCAGATGGACTACACCCCAGAGTTCTTAAAAAGATAGCTGAAGAGATAGTGGAGGCGTTAGTGGTGATCACTCAGGGTTCGCCAGAGTCAAGGAGGGTTCCAGGGGACTGGAAAATCGCTAACGTGGCACCCCTGTTTAAAAAGGGAGTAAGGCAAAACACTGAAAATTACAGGCCGATTTGCCTACCCTCAGTTGTGGGTAAGATTTCAGAATTCATTGTGAAGGATGAGATTTCTGAATACTTGGAAGTGCATGGTAAAAAAGGGCAAAGTCAGCCTGGCTTCATCAAGGGGAGGTCATACCAGACAAATCTGCTAGAATTCTTTGAGGAAGTAATGAGCAGGTTAGACCAAGGGGAGCCAATAGATGTTATTTACCTGGACTTCAAGAAGGCCTTTGACAAGGTGCTGCACAGGAGGCTGCTGAGTAAGATAAGGGCCCATGGTGTTAGAGGCAAGGTGCTAGCATGGATAGATGATTGGCTCTTGGCAGAAAGCAGAGAGTGTCATTAAAATGGTCTTTCTCAGGATGGCAGCCGTTGACAAGTGGTGTTCCACAAGGGTCAGTGTTGAGACCACAACTTTTCACTTCGTACATTAATGATCTAGATAAAGGAACTGAATATATTCCATCTAGATTTGCTGATGATACAAAGATAGATAGAGGGACAGGTGGTATTGAGGATGTAGGCAGGCTGCAGAAGGATTCAGATGGGTTAGGAGAGTGTGCAAAGAAGTGGCAGATGGATTACCATGTGAGCAGTTGTGAGGTCATGCACTTTGGTAAGAATAATAGAGGTATGGGTTATTTTCTAAATGGGGAGAATATTCAGAAGTCTGAAGTGCAAAGAGATTTGGGAGTTCTAGTCCAGGATACTCTCAAGTTCAACTTACAGGTTGAGTCAGTAGTTAGGAAGGCAAATGCAACTTTGGCATTTATTTTGAGAGGACTTGAATATAAAAGCAGGGATGTACTTCTGAGGTTCTATAAGGCTCTGGTCAGGCCACATTTGGAGTATTGTGCGCAGGTTTGGGCCCCATATCTCAGTAAAAATGTCCTGGCCCTGGAGCTGGTTCAGAGGAGGATCACAAGAATGGTCCCACGAATGAGAAGCTTAATGTATGAGGAATGTTTGCGGACTCTGGACCTATACTCGATAGAGCTTAGAAGGATGAGGGGGGATCTAATTGAAACTTACAGAATAATGACTGTCATGGACAGAGTGGATGTTGGGAAGATGTTTTCATTGATAGGAGGGACTAGGGCCCAAGGGCACTGCCTTAGTGTAAAGGGAAGACCTTTTAGAACAGAGATTAGGAGAAACATCTTTAGCCAGAGAGTGGTGAATCTATGGAATTCACTGCCACATCAGGCTGTGGAGGCCAGGTCATTGAATACATTTAAGACAGAGATAGATAGATTCTTGATTGTCAAGAGGATCAAGGGTTACGGGGAGAAAGCAGGATAATGGGGTTGAGAAATTTATCAGCCATGATTAAATGGTGGAGCAAATTAGATGGGCTGAATGGCCTAACTTCTGCTCCTATGTCTTATGGTTTTATGGTCTTAAACTAAGTCATACTCACAGGTCTATAGTTCCCTGATTTCTCCTTTCAACCTTTCTTAAACAAAGGTACAACATTAGCCAACCTGCAGTCATTAGGCACTTCACCAGCAGTTAAGAAGGTGCAAATATTTCTGCAAGGTTTCTTGTAATTTCCTCCCTTATTTCCCACAACATTCTGGGATATATTAGATCAGTTCCCGGAGATATATCCACCTTTATATTATTTAAGACCTCCCAATTGTCCTCTTCTGTAATATGAACTGTTTTTAAAACATCAAAGTTTATTTCTCTGAATACTTTAGATTCCATTTCTTTCCGCACTGTAAAAACTCATGCATCATATTCATCTAGTATTTCTCCCATCTCCTGGGTTTCAACATAAAGACGATCTCCTTGATGTTTAAGAGGCCAAACCCTCTCTCTAGTTACCCTCTTGCTCTTAATGTATTTTTAGAATCTCTTTGGTTTATCCTTAACCAGCATCACATATTTCTCCAATTTCATTCACTCTGATTGCTTGACTGACCAACTGCTCATGCATGGTCCTCCAGGCCTGCCCCTGTTCCTGTTGGTGACATGTCACCTTGAATCACCTGGGCCACATTGTGATCGTTTTGATTTGACTTACTATTGTCACGTGTTCCTGGGTACAGTGAAAAGTTTTGTTTTGTGTGCAAGTACAGGCAGATAATACTATATAGAGTTCATACAGTGATAGAACAGGGTGAGCAGTACAGCGTTACTGCTGCAGAGAAGGTGCACAGAGAGCAAGACCAACATTAGACTTGAAATTTGAGAGGTTCTTTCATCAGTCTAACAACAGCCAGGAAGAAGCTGGTCTTGAACACGTTGGTACTTGTCTTTAAGCTTTTGTATCTTCTCAAGAGATTGGAAGAGGTTATAACCGGGGTGGGAGGGGCCTTTGCAGGTGTTGGCTGCCATTCTGAGGCAGCGAGAAGTGCAGATGGAGTCAATGGATAGAAGTCAATTGGCTTGCGTGATGGACTGGGCTGTGTTCACAACTTTCTGGAGTTTCTTAAGGTCCTGGGCAGAGCAGTTGTTATAGCAAGCCGTGATGCATCCGGATAGAATACTTTCTATGTTTCATCTGTAAAATTTGGTAAGAGACATGTCGAATTTCCTTAGCTTCCTGAGGAAATAAATGCGTTATTGTGCCTTCTTGACTGTCACATCAACATGAGTGGTTCAGGACAGATTGTTGGTGATCGTCACTCCCAGGTACGTGACACTCTTGACCATCTCCACCTCTGCTCCATTGCTGCAGATAGGAACATGCCCTCTACCTTGCTTCCTGAAGTTAATGACCAGATCTTTCATTTTGCTGACATTGAGAGAGCTTGTTATTTTAATATCATGCCACTGATCACTTTCTCTTTCTTGAAATCTATCTCGTCATTGTTTGATATTAGGCCTACGATGTTGCTGTCATTTGTGATCCTGCAGTTGGAGTGAGAAAAAAAAATGGCTACACAGTCATGAATGTACAGGGAGTGCAGTAAGGGGCTGAGTATGCAGCATTGCAGGGCATCGGTGTTGACCATTGTCAATGAGGGAGTGCTATTGTCTATCTTCACCGGTTGCAGTCTGTGGGTCAGGAAGTTGAGAATCCAGTTGCAGAGGGCAGAGCAGAGACCTAGGTCCTGAAGTTTGGAGATTAGTTTGGTTGGAATGATAGTGTTGAAAGTGGAGCTGTAGACAATATGTAGAAGCCTAACACAGGTATCCTTTTTATCTGGGTGTTCCAGGGCAAGGTGTAAGACTAAGGAGATGGCATACGCTGTGAACTTGTTGCAATGTTAGGCAAATTGCGAGGGATCAAGGCTGGCTGGGAGTTTAGAGTTGATATGAGCCATGAATAAACATTCGAAGCACTTCATAATTATGGAGGTCAGAGCCGCTAGTTGGTACTCATTGAGGCACATTGCATGAGTTTTCTTTGGTACCGGGATGATGGTTGTCTTCTTGAAGCAAGTGGGGACTTCAGATTGCAGTAAGGACTGGACCGCACAGGATCTCAGTGCATGTTCAGGGATGCAAACTGGGCCATTCACTTTCCGTGGGTTCACTCTAAAACAAGCCAATCTGATGTCACTGGGGTGCATGAGGGAAGAGGTTCCTCCATGGCTATCGAGGCAGGTGACAGTATTTCGCTGACACACTGTTTGAACCAAGCATAACAATGCATTGAGTGCATCAGGGAAGGATGTATGTTTGATGGCTGTTCTGTTCTGCTCCAGTTTGTAGCCTGTTCTTTTGCGTAGGCCTTGCCACAAATGGCAGATGCTCGTGTGTTTAGTTTGGATCTCTGTTATTGCCTCTTGGCATCTCTACTGCCCTTATGGAGGTTGTATCTGGATTGTCCGACTTGAACATGAGACACCTGGTCTTCATTAGGCAATGGATTTCCCTGTTTATCCATGGTTTCCACTGGGGAGCATGTGGATTGACTTCTTTGGTGAGCAGGCCTCTAGGCACTTGCTAATGAAGCCTATGATGGTAGTGGCTGCTGAATTCTTGAATATGCACGAGTCCACCAATTCCAAGCAGTCATACAGAAATTCTTCTGCTGTTTCAGGTCAGCACTGTACTATTTTCTATACTGGGTGTTCACGTTTCAACTTCTGCTTGTGAGGAGTAACACAGTGTTGTGATCTGATTCTGCAAAGTGCAGATGGCATATGGAGTGGTAGGCATCTTTGATGGTTGTGTAGCAATGCTCAAGGATGTTCGGTCCCTGGTGAGACAGGAGACTTTTTTGATGCTATTTTGGTAGCTCCCTCTTGAAGTTGGCCTGATTGAAGTCACCAGCTATGGTGAATAAGGCCTCGGGGTATTTCATTTCAAGTCCATTTGTAGCGGTGTCTATTTTATCAAGAGAACTCTGCACTTCAGCATGGGGTGGTATGTAGACTGCTGCCAGGATGCTAGAGGTGAACTCGTGTGGTAGGTAGTAGGGACAGCAGTCTGTGGTTTCTTAAGTGTTGATTAGGAGGCAGATCCCACCGCCCCTTGCCTT
>NW_025980383.1:0-5706 GCF_021869965.1 Rhincodon typus | reverse complement strand
GTGAAGTGTATGAACTGTTCGAGCTCCTCGTGGGAGCACGAGGCGGCACCGATACAGTCATCAATGTAACGGAGGAAGAGGTGGGGTTTAGAGCCGGTGTAGGTACGGAAGAGGGATTGTTCCACGTACCTATTTCCTCTCCACCTATCCTCTCCTCTATCCCTCTTCTATCCGCCTCCCACTCTCTCCCTATTTATTTCAAAACCCCCTTCCCCTCCCCCTTTTCTGATGAAGGGTCTAGGCCCGAAACGTCAGCCTCTCTGCTCCTATGATGCTGCTTGGCCTACTGTGTTCATCCAGCCCTGCACCTTGAAAGACAATGGCAGTTCAGTATTATGTTTGTTACTTCCCCCATTTTAAGCGAAGACTCATTAATTGATGTAAGGCTGAATAATGGTAATTTCAGGGTTTCTAACCATACATTTACAATTCTACACTCATCAGACTTAAAGCTCTGTAAAATAAACCAAAATACTAAAAACATTTGAGGGTGAGATTTTAGCTGCAACATTACATATCTGTATGATTTGGGACACTTGCAGTTTTGAAAAAGAACATGAAATGGATGGCCTTTTCTTCCCCGTCCTTCAAATCAATACACACAAGAAACTAGTAGTGCAACCATCATATGTTTCTACTAATTTCAGAGTTCCTCTGACTTATTTCACATCACTGTGAATAAATTCAGAACCATAAGTAACCACTGGCATTAGATAAGCTCCAAAAATACCAAAATTTACAACATCCCCATAAGCAAAATGTTATTTAAAGACAAATCTGGCTTTATTACCAAGGAAACCAAGATAATTTGCAAAATGTCATACAAAAGTGCTCATCATCTTCACAAAAGAGTGAAATACACTCGAATCATCAACAATAGCCCATTATCTGATTTTGCACAGGGAAAATAGTCAATTGACATTTAGTTATAGCGCTCATAAGTTGCCGCTTTGCTCAAAATAAATCCTGTACAACCAGTATTTTCACCTGTACAAAACTGATTAAACACCTGTTTCATATTTTACAGCAACACTTTTGGAAGTTAATAAATTGATGCAAGACAATGAAAGCACAAACGCTGCTTTTTTAAAAAGATTGAAATGAGTGACAGCCTTTTACTTCAATCTATTTTTCTCCTCTCTATTTTGTTTTGTAATAGTAAAATATTTTGCACCATCCTGTACAGTCAAAATATACTTTTTAAATTCACTCATGGGATAATGGATGCATCTGACAGGGCCAACATTTATTTCCTATCCCTAATTGTCATGGAAATGATGGTAGCAAGCTGCCTCAGTCCTGGGATGTAGGAATACCCACAGTGCACTTCAAAGATAAGTTCTAGGATTTAACCCAGCAATATTATTCCAAGTCAGGCTGCCGTGTGACTTATTGAGGGATCTTGCCAGCCGGGGTTCATCAGCTGCCCTTGTTTCTCTAGGTGGTAAAGATCATATATTGCTGCTGTCCAAGGGGCCTGGATGAGTTGCTGTAGTGCATCTGGTCAATCAAGTCCAAATCAGCTATTAGTCCTCAAAGAACTACAGTGGTCACTGGACCATCAAAGCCTCAAATTTAAAAGCTTCACCCTCATCGACTCAAGTCTGGCAGTTCAGCTGCCTTGCTCCACTCTTTGGACTTGCAACAGTTCTTTGTGTTTCAATAAATGGTAAAATTATTAAATGAGATGACGGTAGGACTGATGGCCATGCAGGGGGGAGCCCTCCTTGCCAAAAATCTTGTCTAAGAATATGCAAAGGTTTGCATGATGACTCGCAAATTAGTCCATTAAGCAGGTGAGCCATAGTAATCACTGTACATTTGATTTTCTGCCTGACATGAACGGCCGTCCCTGATAGGGGAGCTACAATTTGCCTCAGACCTTTTGGATTATGGTAAGGGAAAGAAAAAAACAATTAAGTCGCTCACTTCAAATCAGCATTTAGCAATCTCTACATGCACTGGAGAAAATCAGAACTGTGTTTGCCTGTTAAAATCCATTATTAGGAATCATGTGAATCTCGTCATTTGAGACATCAGGTCTGAAACCGATGCACTCAAATGTTAAAAAAAGGAGACAAAAAATGAAAATGTAATGAATTAGAAAATTAACTGAAAATACTGTTTGTAAAAACAATTCCTTTTTTTTAAAGTCACAAGCTTCCTCAAAAGCATTATCCCAAATCATAAAGTTATGGTGTTGAATTCATGTCAAAAGTATAACAGTTAAAATCACAAACATGCATTTCAACTGGTATCAGATTGAAAAAAGGAATTAAAAACCTTTCAAATAAACCACTTCTAAGACCAACATCACCTGACTTGGACCAATTAGTCACATTAACACAGTAACATTCCATGTGATCGCAGTCTAAAACCAAGGTTATGGTGTGCTCAGCTGCAGTTGAGGTAAAAGATGGGTAATTATTGATGTGATTGATTCAGTTGTACACTTTAGAGTTGAACATTCATAGAATCATACAAAACAGAAGAGGCCCCTCGAGTCCACACCACCAAAATTCTGTATTTATGTCCATGTTTCTATCAGTACTTGCTTGCATTTATAATACAAATCATCATTGTGAACTGGTAATGGTATTATTACAGGCTGAGAATACTGCAAACACCACCACAAACAGTATTCATGCTCGAAGAGGAAACCAACATCATCCAGAAGCAATCAAAAGCCATAAACAGACAATCTAAAAAGTGGCACTGCTGGAAGTATATATAATTGAAGTTACAGGAATCCACTTTGACTCGGTGGCCTGAATCATATCCTGCACTGAATGAGAATGAGAGGGGTCACATTGAGACGCCTTTAAAAGGCACCTGCTGCAGGGAGGCCCGAGTGGCAGCCGTCCAATGACACTGGCACGTATCTCAATGAAGTGGAGGATTTCTACTTCTTCGACAGTGATAGCAAGAGATGAAGCAGCCAGGGCTGGGGGAGCGAAGAGGAGAAGGAAGTAACAGCACACTAGTAGCCCCCAGACCTCAGGTACAGTTGCCCAGCTCAAAGAAGGGCTTGTCTCTGGGTAGCAAAGTGGCTGAAGAAGGCTGGGCAGCAAAGGAACAGTGATTAAGGAGACCTATTCCATATATACCATCATAGAGGGGAAGCTCTGCTTCATCAGCCCCCAGTCTCCACTTCCACCTCATTCCCAGCCTCACAAAGCCCCTCATCCCCAGCATGATGATATCAGGGACATGTGCACAAATGTTCTGTGATAGTAATGTGCCTGTTGCATTCAGCTGGCGTCACTGGCCACATCTATTCATGTATGAGGGCCACTCTGCCATTACGGATAATCACTCCAATAATTATATATTCATGACTACAGTGGTGCCACTGCACCTCTAACAGGAATTCTAGGATAAACTGAGACTCTTACGAGAAGCGTATACTTGAGATTTTTTAATGCCAAAAATTTGGACAAGTTTGTGCAGAAAACAGTGACAACGGTGAGGATAATCTTTATACACACTGTTGGCTGCATTCAACTCTGTAATTAAAATAGTTCCGTCATCAATCTAGCAGTTAGGTAATAATCTGTTTTTGGGAGGTCAATGTAGATGCTGGTCCTGTACATTTTCCTCTGTGACCTCTATTTTACAGCATAGCTTAGTATTTGTAGAAACAAACTACCTCCCTTCTATTGTAAAAACAAATAGCAATTTACACTTTCTCAATGGCTACACTACTTTTCTGTAGTGGTTTCTGACATTCTTATTACCAATATGGATTAAAATGCTTTGCTTTGATACTTTTGCTGGTTTGCTTTTAAGCAAATTTCTCACACCTTAACAGGGATGTCAACCAAATCTGAGCAAACAGAATATCTATCAGTACAGTCCCATTGTTGGCCAATTATTTTCCTTGCTTGAGTTATGTTTATCGCATGAGGTATGTGTTGAACGAAGTACTGTGTTGCGTATTTTTTATCAAATGTGTGAGAAATTGAGAAGATGTCAACACGCTTTGAAATGCAATTGAAAACTTACTATAAAAAGACTTTAGAAAAAAGTGACAATATTCAAAATGCAAGTCATATGTGGAGATGTTTCAGCCAAATGATTTAGCATTTAAGAAAAAATTCAAACAAAATTCCACGCATGATTTTCATTTACAAAAATGATTTCACACATTTTCTTATTTTGTAGCATACAGAACAGAAACCAAATGCCCAGAAAACTAATACATGGCGATTTTCAGTACCCAGAAAATTAATTTTGATACTTGCAGAATTGCACCTTAGAATTGAATGATGATCAGAGAAATTGGGATTATTCTGAGAGCAGAGGAGGGCCAGGGATGATCTAATAGAAGTATTCAAAGTTATGAAAGCATTTGGCTAGATTGTAGTGAGAAACTGTTGACACTGCAATGATCGATTACAAAAAGACACAGATTTAAGGTAACAGACAAAAAAAACAAGAGGGATGATAGAGACAATTTTTTTAAAACTAAGAATTATGCTAATTTGGAATGCACTAACTAAAAAGGTAATGGAAGTTAATATCTTCAGAGACTTGTTTAGTACTTGAAAGTACGATGGGTGAAAAGCAGGTGTAGGAGGACTAATTGAAATAGTTATTCGAAGTGCGGACATACTCAGGAGAGGCCAAAATGCCTTATTATGCTGTGAGTTTCTATTGTTGAAGAGTATACTTATAATTACAGTACCTTTGAAACAAATACACTTTGCACCAATGCTACAACAATGCAGCATAAATGCATAAAGATACAATTACTGATAAAGTGCCATTGAATGATATGATTTCATTATATCACACACAAAACCTGACCACTCTAGTCAAAGGCATTTTTAAAAAAGAAACCCTGTATAAATTGATGAATTTGAAGTAATTTCACACAGTTGAACGAATGTTATCAATCGGAATGCCTTTCCATAAATTCATCCATTTGACGCTGTAAGATGAAAAATATGGCAATATATTGAATTTCAGGCATACGGGTATTGCTGGAAAATACATTTTGTCTAAGCTTTTCATCTTGCACTCAGACAATTCACGAGAATACCACATCATGAAGTAAACCAACACTTGCGTTGCATGAAAAAGAATGTTGATAGCTGGTTAGCAAGTGGACTCCGATTGGTCAAGGCATTATCATGGAAAATGTATCCATTAATGCTGATTGACAGTTAACTGCCAAGCTTTGTTTAAAATTTTAAACCAGGCAGGTAGATTACAATTGGTCAGGGCATTGCCCTAAGAAATAAAGTAGTAAACGTTTGTCACTTATTTTGTTACCCATTCAGACATAGTGCACATTCATGACAACAAGGTGCAGGGCTGGATGAACACAGCAGGCCAAGCAGCATCATAGGAGCAGAGAGGCTGACGTTTCGGGCCTAGACCCTTCATCAGAAAAGGGGGAGGGGAAGGGGGTTTTGAAATAAATAGGGAGAGAGTGGGAGGCGGATAGAAGAGGGATAGAGGAGAGGATAGGTGGAGAGGAAACAAACAGGTCGAAGAGGCGGGGATGGGGCCAGGAAAGGTGAGTGTAGGTAGGGAGTTAGGAAGGGGATAGGTCAGTCCAGGGAGGACGGACAGGTCAAGGGGGCGGGATGAGGTTGGTCGGTAGGAGATGGAGGTGCGGCTTGAGGTGGGAGGAGGGGATAGGTGGGAGGAAGAACAGGTTAGGGAGGCAGGGACGAGCTGGACTGGTTTTGGGATGCT
>NW_025980382.1:2892-5706 GCF_021869965.1 Rhincodon typus | reverse complement strand
GTCACTCTATCTCTCTCTCACCCGCTCACCCTCCCTACCTCTCCACCATCCGTGTTCCACTCCCCCTCTCTCCCTGACCTCTGCACGTGTCTCTCTCTCTCTGTCCCTCCCTCCACTTTTCATCTATCTTTCTACGCCTGTCTCTCTCACTCCCTCTCCCTCTCCCTCCCACTCCTCAGTAGGTGCCCCGAGGACCCGAGGGAGTGAACAAGGAGGGACACGGAGGAGGAGGAGGGAGACGCACCAGGAGGAGGAGGAGGCGGAGGGACCTGGAGGAGGAAGAGGGAGACGCACCAGGAGGAGGAGGCAGAGGGACCTGGAGGAGGAAGAAGGAGACGCACCAGGAGGAGGAGGCGGAGGGACCAGGAGGAGGAGGGAGAGGGACCAGCAGGAGGAGGAGGAAGAGGGACCAGCAGGAGGAGGGGGAGGGAGAAGGACCAGCAGGAGGAGGGGGAGGGAGAGGGACCAGCAGGAGGAGGGGGAGGGAGAGGGACCAGCAGGAGGAGGAGGGAGAGGGACCAGGAGGAGGAGGCAGAGAGACCAGGAGGAAGAGGGACCAGCAGGAGAAGGGGGAGGGAGAAGGACCAGCAGGAGGAGGAGGGAGGGGGACCAGGAGGAGGGGTTTCGGGAGGAGGAAGGGAGCAGGAGGAGGAAGGAGGGAGAACCGGGGGAGAGAGAGAGCCCAGAAGGAAGGAGGGAGGGAGGAGGCAGACGCTGGAGGAATGCAGACTGGGAAACAGTTGCCTGCGCCCCCAGCCCGAGCCGAAGCCCCCTTCACGTGCGCCACATGCGGGGACGAGTTTAGCCGCTCTCACGCCTTGCAGCAACACCTGAGGGTGCACGCCGGGCAGCGGGCGTTCGGAGAGATGAGCTTCACCCGGGCCGAGGCGGTGTCCTCGCGGGAGCAGTGCAACCGGGGCGAGAGGCTGGCCGTCTGTGATGTCTGCGGCAAGGGCTTCACCGTGGCGGCGCTGCTGGCACGGCACCAGGTCTCGCACACCGGCCGCCAGCCCCACGAGTGCGGGCTCTGCGGCAAGACCTTTGCCCTGGCCGAGAACTGCGGCCGCCACCGGCGCCTCCACCTGGCCGAGACCCAGAGCTACCGCTGTGACGCCTGCTCTGCCTGCTTCCCTCAGGCCCAGCAGCTGGTGTTGCACCAGCGCAGCCATGGGCCCCGCGAGTCCTTCGTCTGCCCGGCCTGTGGCAAGGGCTTCACCCAGCAGCTCTTCCTGCAGTGGCACATGCCTGTCCACGCCGTCTCCGCCATGGGGGCCTCCGCCGTGGGGCCCTCCGCCTCTGGACCGAAACACTCCTCCTCCACTGTGGGGCCCTCCGCCTCTGGACCGAAACACTCCTCCGCCGTGGGGCCCTCCACCTCTGGACAGAAACACTCCTCCTCCGTCGCGGGGCCGTCCGCCTCTGGACCGAAACACTCCTCCTCTGCCGTGGGGCCCTCCGCCTCTGGACCAAAACACTCCTCCTCCACCGTGGGGCTCTCCGCCTCTGGACCAAAACACTCCTCCTCCGCCGTGGGGCCCTCCGCCTCTGGACCGAAACACTGCTCCTCCGCCGTGGGGCCCTCCGCCTCTGGACCGAAACACTCCTCCTCCGCCGCGGGGCCCTCCGCCACCGGACCAACACATTCCTGCGCCGTGGGGGTCTCCAACTCCTCCGTCCCTGCACCGACACATTCCCCCACCGCGGTGGTTTCCAACTGCTCCGTCTCTGGACCATCACACTGCTCCGCCGTGAGGCTGTCAAACTCCTCCGTCTCTGGACTGACATACACCTCCGCCGTGGGGCTCTCTGACTCCTCTGCCACTGGGTGGTCCTTGGCTCTGAACCCCGCAACAAGATTAGGCTCTGCCTCCTCTGCCATGGGACTCTGCTCCTCCTCGTCCTCCACTGTGGGGCCCCCTACCGCCCTGGGCCCGTACCCCACTGCGGGCTCATCCCCCAGCTCCACTGCGGGGCCAAACTCCGCCGTGGGGCCCACCTCCGCCATGGGACCAAACTCCACCACGGGGCCCACCTCCGCCATGGGACCGAACTCCACCGCGGGGTCGAACTCCACCGCGGGGCCCACCTCCGCCATGGGGCCCACCTCCACCATGGAGCCCTCGTGCCCCAGGACAGAGCGGCGCCTGACTTGTGGCGTGTGCGGAGACCCCCTCGGCCGGTCCCAGACCGTGGAGCAGCCCGGGCGGGTCTACCGAGGGCAGCGGGTTGCCCCACGGTTTGGGCCCTGCTCATCGGCCCGGGAGACCCCCCGGGGAGGGGTGAACACCTGCCCAGCATGCACCAAGGCCTTCGCCCGGCCCCACTACCTGCGCTGCCATGTGAGGGCGCGCCGGCCCCCAGCCATCCCTGACAGAGCCCACCACTGCGAAGGAGCCAACTCCTTCATCTGCGACTCCTGTGGGGGCAGCTTCCGGCTCTGGGAGAACTTCCAGAGGCACCGGAAACTTCACCAGCAAAGGGAGACCAGTCCCATCACCGCCATCATCCAGGCTGCTCCCAGCAACTGAGGCAACGGCAGAGAGAGGAGGAGCGGGGAGGGAGACAGACACGGAGAGGAAGAGAGAGAGAGTGAGAGAGACGGAGGCAGAGGAGAGAGGGACAGAGAGAGTGGAAGTAGGAGCATGGTGGGGGGGAGAGAGAGAGAGCGACTGGGGATAGAAAGAGACTGGGGTCAGATTGGCAGAAATTGGTTTAGAGTGAGAGAGAGAGATTGGGGACAGTGAGAAAGGGACTGGGGACAGTCTGTGAGAGAGAGAGACTGGGGACAGTGAGAGAGGGACTGGGGACGATCTG
>NW_025980382.1:0-2792 GCF_021869965.1 Rhincodon typus | reverse complement strand
GTCACTCTATCTCTCTCTCACCCGCTCACCCTCCCTACCTCTCCACCGTCCGTGTTCCACTCCCCCTCTCTCCCTGACCTCTGCACGTGTCTCTCTCTCTCTGTCCCTCCCTCCACTTTTCATCTATCTTTCTACGCCTGTCTCTCTCACTCCCTCTCCCTCTCCCTCCCACTCCTCAGTAGGTGCCCCGAGGACCCGAGGGAGTGAACAAGGAGGGACACGGAGGAGGAGGAGGGAGACGCACCAGGAGGAGGAGGAGGCGGAGGGACCTGGAGGAGGAAGAGGGAGACGCACCAGGAGGAGGAGGCAGAGGGACCTGGAGGAGGAAGAAGGAGACGCACCAGGAGGAGGAGGCGGAGGGACCAGGAGGAGGAGGGAGAGGGACCAGCAGGAGGAGGAGGAAGAGGGACCAGCAGGAGGAGGGGGAGGGAGAAGGACCAGCAGGAGGAGGGGTAGGGAGAGGGACCAGCAGGAGGAGGGGGAGGGAGAGGGACCAGCAGGAGGAGGAGGGAGAGGGACCAGGAGGAAGAGGGACCAGCAGGAGAAGGGGGAGGGAGAAGGACCAGCAGGAGGAGGAGGGAGGGGGACCAGGAGGAGGGGTTTCGGGAGGAGGAAGGGAGCAGGAGGAGGAAGGAGGGAGAACCGGGGGAGAGAGAGAGCCCAGAAGGAAGGAGGGAGGGAGGAGGCAGACGCTGGAGGAATGCAGACTGGGAAACAGTTGCCTGCGCCCCCAGCCCGAGCCGAAGCCCCCTTCACGTGCGCCACATGCGGGGACGAGTTTAGCCGCTCTCACGCCTTGCAGCAACACCTGAGGGTGCACGCCGGGCAGCGGGCGTTCGGAGAGATGAGCTTCACCCGGGCCGAGGCGGTGTCCTCGCGGGAGCAGTGCAACCGGGGCGAGAGGCTGGCCGTCTGTGATGTCTGCGGCAAGGGCTTCACCGTGGCGGCGCTGCTGGCACGGCACCAGGTCTCGCACACCGGCCGCCAGCCCCACGAGTGCGGGCTCTGCGGCAAGACCTTTGCCCTGGCCGAGAACTGCGGCCGCCACCGGCGCCTCCACCTGGCCGAGACCCAGAGCTACCGCTGTGACGCCTGCTCTGCCTGCTTCCCTCAGGCCCAGCAGCTGGTGTTGCACCAGCGCAGCCATGGGCCCCGCGAGTCCTTCGTCTGCCCGGCCTGTGGCAAGGGCTTCACCCAGCAGCTCTTCCTGCAGTGGCACATGCCCGTCCACGCCGTCTCCGCCATGGGGGCCTCCGCCGTGGGGCCCTCCGCCTCTGGACCGAAACACTCCTCCTCCACTGTGGGGCCCTCCGCCTCTGGACCGAAACACTCCTCCGCCGTGGGGCCCTCCACCTCTGGACAGAAACACTCCTCCTCCGTCGCGGGGCCGTCCGCCTCTGGACCGAAACACTCCTCCTCTGCCGTGGGGCCCTCCGCCTCTGGACCAAAACACTCCTCCTCCACCGTGGGGCTCTCCGCCTCTGGACCAAAACACTCCTCCTCCGCCGTGGGGCCCTCCGCCTCTGGACCGAAACACTGCTCCTCCGCCGTGGGGCCCTCCGCCTCTGGACCGAAACACTCCTCCTCCGCCGCGGGGCCCTCCGCCACCGGACCAACACATTCCTGCGCCGTGGGGGTCTCCAACTCCTCCGTCCCTGCACCGACACATTCCCCCACCGCGGTGGTTTCCAACTGCTCCGTCTCTGGACCATCACACTGCTCCGCCGTGAGGCTGTCAAACTCCTCCGTCTCTGGACTGACATACACCTCCGCCGTGGGGCTCTCTGACTCCTCTGCCACTGGGTGGTCCTTGGCTCTGAACCCCGCAACAAGATTAGGCTCTGCCTCCTCTGCCATGGGACTCTGCTCCTCCTCGTCCTCCACTGTGGGGCCCCCTACCGCCCTGGGCCCGTACCCCACTGCGGGCTCATCCCCCAGCTCCACTGCGGGGCCAAACTCCGCCGTGGGGCCCACCTCCGCCATGGGACCAAACTCCACCACGGGGCCCACCTCCGCCATGGGACCGAACTCCACCGCGGGGTCGAACTCCACCGCGGGGCCCACCTCCGCCATGGGGCCCACCTCCACCATGGAGCCCTCGTGCCCCAGGACAGAGCGGCGCCTGACTTGTGGCGTGTGCGGAGACCCCCTCGGCCGGTCCCAGACCGTGGAGCAGCCCGGGCGGGTCTACCGAGGGCAGCGGGTTGCCCCACGGTTTGGGCCCTGCTCATCGGCCCGGGAGACCCCCCGGGGAGGGGTGAACACCTGCCCAGCATGCACCAAGGCCTTCGCCCGGCCCCACTACCTGCGCTGCCATGTGAGGGCGCGCCGGCCCCCAGCCATCCCTGACAGAGCCCACCACTGCGAAGGAGCCAACTCCTTCATCTGCGACTCCTGTGGGGGCAGCTTCCGGCTCTGGGAGAACTTCCAGAGGCACCGGAAACTTCACCAGCAAAGGGAGACCAGTCCCATCACCGCCATCATCCAGGCTGCTCCCAGCAACTGAGGCAACGGCAGAGAGAGGAGGAGCGGGGAGGGAGACAGACACGGAGAGGAAGAGAGAGAGAGTGAGAGAGACGGAGGCAGAGGAGAGAGGGACAGAGAGAGTGGAAGTAGGAGCATGGTGGGGGGGAGAGAGAGAGAGCGACTGGGGATAGAAAGAGACTGGGGTCAGATTGGCAGAAATTGGTTTAGAGTGAGAGAGAGAGATTGGGGACAGTGAGAAAGGGACTGGGGACAGTCTGTGAGAGAGAGAGACTGGGGACAGTGAGAGAGGGACTGGGGACGATCTG
>NW_025980381.1:0-5707 GCF_021869965.1 Rhincodon typus | reverse complement strand
TTCTGAAGAAGTGTCCCGACCTGAAACGTCAGCTTTCCTGCTCCTCTGATGCTGCTTGGCCTGCTGTGTTCCTTCAGCTCCACACTGTGTTATCTCAGACTCCAGCATTGGCAGTTCTTACGATCTCTATCTTAATACATGAGGCTTTGTTCTTTGCAAACAGAAAGAACATGCGTGGCATCTGTTTCAGTTTAACAAAATGGTTCATATCTCATGATAATACCTTTACTGATCAGAGTTGGTCTGGTTGCTCTAAAATATAATGAAATCTTGACAGTTAACTGTCAATAATCATTAATTGGTGCAATCTTCATAGCAACAGCAGTTCCAATCAAAGTCTACTTGCTGACCCATCCCGGTGGCACAGTGGTTAGCACTGCTGCCTCACAGCGCCAGGGACCCCAGTTCGATTCCAGCCTCGGGCGACTGCCTGTGTGGAGTTTGCGTATTCTCCCCATGTCTTCGTGGGTTTCCTCTGGGTGCTCCAGTTTCCTCCCACAGTCCAAAGATGTTCAGGTTAGGTGAATTGGCCAGGCTAAATTGCCCATAGGGATGTGTAGATTAGGTGGGTTATAGGGGGATGAATCTGGGTCGGATGTTCTGAGGTTCGGTGTGGACTTGTTGGGCTGAAGGGCCTGTTACCACACTGCAGGGATTCCTCATACAGTATAAATAACTTTATTTCTTGTGAATTGTCCTGATGAATACAAGATGAAAAGCTTTAACAACATGTGTCTTTTTCAGTTCTGTACTATCAGATAACCAATATTCCCTAGATTTTGCAAATAATCTACTTTATCTGGAAAGTCTTTTGCTACCGAATTTAGCAAAGGGCATAACTCATTTTGAAACATTGAGTTCAGTTGCCAGTTGTGAATTAAAACGTTGGTTGTTTATTTCCTGTTTTATATATTTTCTGTTATTTATAGGCTGTCATACATTGTGTTGGTTGTTATCTGGCACTCACACCTTTTAATGATTTGATGTTGTTATTTGCAATTGCTTCCCTTTTGAAACATTTATTGTCACATCTATTGAATGTAAAATACAGTGAAAAGTGTGTACCTTCGCTGTACATACATGGTGCCATTCACATTAACTTAGAATAAGATTTAAAAAAAAAAACTTGAGAGTCCAGTTTTCCTTTCTGCTACCACAGTCCCGCTCCGGGCTTTCCAGCCCATGCTATGCCACTGCCCGAGGCCCGATCTCGGCTGCCGAACCGGCCTGCTCTTGATCCGCTGCCATCGCTCCGGCCCACGCTCGATTTGCTGTTGCTGCAGGACACAACCCGTGGGTTTAGCTCCCGCCATGTGGTTCCCGGTCGTGACCCGACTCCTTACCTAGGTAGTTAAAAGGGCGGGTAGGGGAGATAGAATTACTGCAGAGGGAGAGAGAAGATGGGAGAAATAAAGGAAGGACAAAGAAAGAGAACTGGCAGGCAGAATGGAGCTCCGAATGGAGCGACTTGCCATGCTGTCTCTATAGGTTGGAAAATCGTATTCTCGAGAATACATGAACACCAACTAGCAACAAAAAGACACAACCCATACTCACTTGTCTCCATACACACGGACAAGGAGAACCACCAGTTCGATTGGGACAATGTCAGGATCCTCGGACAAGCCAAACAGAGACAAGCATGGGAATTTCTAGACACCTGGTTCTCCACCAAGAAGGCCATCAATAAACACATAGACTTAGACCCTATATACGCACCACTGCGAAGAAAAACCGGAAATGAGGTAATCAACTCCAACAGACCCCAAAGTTTAAATAACAAGCGGGAAAACACAACAACGCTTCATTGGAGGCTGCACTGATGATGTTACCCAGCAGGATAATGAAACGTCTGCAAGCTAATGAACCAGCTCGGTGAGCCAACCAACCACATCATCACTTAAACCTACAAACCTGTTAGATACAGAGATTCTGGTGTGAGTATTAAACAAATGGGTACTGTACCGCAGTGTTTTGGCTGCTGTACAAATGCTGTGTTGTTTCCTTTCAAATTAATAAAGATTTTTTTGGGATTAATGGGATTATATTTTTAATGCAAAACATTTGAATTTGTATTGTAAGTAGGTCATTTAGATTATTCCATTGTATCTTTATTTTGTATTAAAATTTTGCTTTGTTATTAAAGCAAAATATGCGGCATTGTGTACTTGTGTTTCAGCGAGTGACCACTTTGCTAAAACCAAAACGAATAAAAATATGATTATCAAGCTAGGTTCCTGACTGGGATATGACTTGTCCAGTATAACATCTGGGACTGTAACAAGTTGGACCTCATCCAGGATATTTGAATTCACTGGATTTAAAAAGAATCTGTGTCTTTCTTGTTAAAGTTACAGCTGTGGAGTGGTTCTGAACTTAAAACAGCTATGTTGTGTTTTACTGCATGAAATTTGACAATTGCTTTACCGGTTACTAAGAATTTTCTGGGAGTAGAATATCAAACAGTGGACTATTTAACATCTTTAACTAAAGCTAAACTGAGACTTACCACATATGTTGAAGTTAGGAGTAAAAGCAGGATCTCTTAAGGATGCAAGACTTCAATGAATATGCCGCGTTTAGAAACAATGGAAAGGAAACCTGAAGTTGGGGTGTCACATCTGGAATTACCGAAGATACAGTGAGAAATTAAGACTTGAAATTGAGTTTTTCCAAAACCAGACAAAATTGAATTAAGAAAACTTGAAATCCAAAGAGATAAAAAGAAAAGCTTGAATAAAGAATAAAGAATTACCAACTTAGAAGATTATTTTGGTTCCAGTGAAGGATTTGATTTAATCAACCATCTATGCTGCATGCCTAAATTTAATGAGGATTGAGTCAAAAGGTATTTTCCTTCATTTGAGAAAGTGGCTAGACAGATGAAGTGGCCAAAAGAGGTTTAGACCTTAATGTTAGACAATGTTTTGAGAAATACAGTTGTAACTAAGTATGCCATCTTGTTAGAAGAACAACTTTCACTGTCAAAGAGGCAGTATTGAATGCTTACGAGCTGATGGTTATCAAATGAATTTGAGGAGTACAAGAAAGAAACCTAACAGATGTTTGTGGAATTTGCAAAGGAGAAAAATGTTTTGGGATGAGTGCTTTAGATCACTCAAGCTAGAGAAACATGTTGAAAACATAAGGGAAATTAAGATCATGAATGAACTTGGAAAAGGCATTCCTTAAATTTAAAACTTATTTAGATCAATGTCAGGTATTCAAGATCAAACAAGTAGCAGATCTGGCAGAAATCTATATCTCACATAGATGGTTCCAAGTGGGGAGATGGTCATGTGGAAATCCACTAAAAAATTGAAGTTATAGAAAGTCTGCAGATAGAAGTATTAGTTTTAAACAACAGATATAAAGAATCCTAACTAATAAATGACAAAGGCTGAAACCAGAAAGTGGTGTAAAGAAATTATTATGCTTTCATTATGGTAAGATTAGACATACCAAAGCTAATTATTGGAAGTTAAATGGGACACCTATTCCAGTAACAGAGAAACCTAAGGAGCTTCAAATAAGGGAGGCATCAGGAAAGTAAGTAGGTACTCAAACTATTCGTGCCGCAAAGAAAATATTTTCTTGGATTGCACTAAGAAGGGAGTGAGGGTTCAGGACTGTCATGCAAGTCCTTTTTCAAAGTTTGAGAGGGAGAATCAGATAGCTGGATGTTCTGAGTATTTTATCTCAAAAGGTGAGATATCTTCTTGTACTTCGAATAATGGTGCTGATGCTGATTGATCGTGCTATTTGTACCCAGCTGTTATGCGATTGAAGAACTGCTGTTCTGAGGAAGGGTCATTGGACCTGAAATGTTAACTCTGATTTCTCTCCAGAGATGCTGCCAGACTTACTGAGATATTCCAGCAATTTTTGTTTTTGTTTTTGTTTTAGGTTTTTGTAACAATGGACAATGGTTACACAGTTACCTGTAGGCTAGTTTTTAATGTCAGATTTTTATGGAATTCAAATATCTAGTGTGGTGTGATTCAGATCCATGTCCCCAGAACAACTATAATACATCCTCATGGGTTTAGATGGATCACTCACACAGTGCTTCTGAAAGAAGAATTCTAACTTGAGGTTGTTGCAAAAACTTCGACATGGCTTTTGGATTAATGTACTGGGCTGTAGCATCACGGAGGATGTTGTTGTCCATGGAAACACCTCATCCTATTAGTTGATTAATCATTCACCATTATTCATGATTGAATGTGGCGGCACAGTGGCTCAGTGGTTAGGTTGCTGCCTCAAGCACCAGGGACCCAGGTTTGATCCCACCCTTGGGCGACTGTCCATGTGGAGTTTGCACATTCTCCTTATGTCTGTGTGGGTTTCCACCGGGTGCTCCAGTTTCCTCCTACAGTCCAAAGGTGTGCAGGTTAAGTGGATTGGCCATGCTAAATTGTTGTCGTGTCCAGGGGTGTGTAAATTAGGTGGATTAGCCATGGAAATGCAGAGTTACAGGGAAAGGGTAGGGGAATAGGTCTGGATGGGATGCTCTTTGCAGGGTCAGTATGAATGTTTTGGGCTGATTGGCTTTCCCCACTGTAGGGGTTCTATGAATGCAGAGCTTAGATCTGTTTCATTGTTTATAGTTTGCTTAATTCCATCAGTTGTATGCTGCTTTCACAGATTGGTGTGGATGTAGTGATATGTTGCTTCAGGGGTTTGACACCCAATTTTCAGAAACACCTGTCGCTGCTCCAGGGATGCTCCCTACAGCCCTCACTTAACCAGGGGTAGTCCCCTGACTTAGCATTTTTGCTCGACCATAAACATTATGTCACAAGGTTGCATATTGTGGTTGACTACAATACTGCTAATGTTGAGGGCCAGAAATGAGAGCTGATCCCGATCTCCCCGAGAAGAAAAACAAAATCAGTGAAACTCAGGCCATCATTACTCACCTGTCCCTGCTGTGGATGAGACCACCATTCACAAGTCAAGCTCTTTAATTACAACAGTAGATCTTCAATACAGAAGGAATATACACCTCAGATGTGATCTATCTTCTCCAAGACAGGCAAACACCAAAGATAACCTGTAATATCTTGTGGATGTCCAGATTTGACCTGATCAGTTCTGAATTATTTAATATAGTGTTAGTGCCACAAAACATCATTGAGGCTGTCCTCATTGCTAAAACAGGGTTTTCATTTCTACAAGGACGGTGTAGTGGTATTTCCCACCAGTGTTGCACGCAGCAGTGTTTACATAGAGTAGATTACTGAGGATAAGTTTACATTGCTTTTTCCTCCTTGTTGGTTCTCCCTCCACCTGCCACAGAGCTACTGGTGGCACATATAGACGTCAGACAACATCAGACCTTTTCCAGCCTGGCCCATAGTCGTGCTAACAACTACCTTGGTCACTTTTGAAGTCCCCAGCCTAGGATACATTCTGTGTCATTCCAAGTGATTTTAATGCAAATTAGCATTATTTATCACCTGAAGAATGGCAGTCAGTAGCAGGAAATTTCCTTACCCCTGTTTGACCTGATGCCACAAGGCTTTGTGGAATCTGGAGGTAATGTTGAGGACTGCATTCACTGTTCTGCCACTGAATTTTCAGCTCTTGTACATCAGTCCTGTTCAGGTTTGGAATGTTGGCTGAAAGGTATGCTTCTGTAAGAAAAGCTATATCAGCTATTGCTCAGAGATAGTAAGAACTGCCAATTCTGGAGTCAGAGATG
>NW_025980380.1:0-5707 GCF_021869965.1 Rhincodon typus | reverse complement strand
GCCTCCCACTCTCTCCCTATTTATTTCAGAACCCCCTTCCCCTCCCCCTTTTCTGATGAAGGGTCTAGGCCCGAAACGTCAGCCTTTCTGCTCCTATGATGCTGCTTGGCCTGCTGTGTTCATCCAGCCCTGCACCTTGTTGTCTCGGATTCTCCAGCATCTGCAGTTCCTACTATCTCATGTCAGAGTAAATTGTGATGATTATTGGCTATGCTTTGATTACAGATTGTGTTGCAAAGTCTTCCTGAATGACACAATACATTTCTGGAAATGGCTACCGTAGAAATCTTTTTCGTTTTGGCAATTATTCCTTGTAATTCTCCAAGACCCATCAATACAGGGAACCAGCAATGTGATTAATGTTTTGGTCTGAATCCCTGTTTCTGACCCAGGCCAGGCAAGAATGTGCCCACGTACCCTTTAGAAGAGATTTCCAGCTGACCCTCAAGGCAGGAGCCTTCTCAGCCAGAGCCCCACAATGCAGTCTAGGAAAGTGTACAGGCAGGATGGGAGTTTAGAAGCACAGAAACCATGCCACTCTTTTGCACTCATTTTTCAAGGAACATCTCAGATGTCCTCATTTTTCAAGGAACATCTCAGATGTCCTCGTTTTTCAAGGAACATCTCAGACGTCCTCGTTATTCTAGGCCCAAAACGTCAGCTTTCCTGCTCCTCTGATGCTGCTTGACCTGCTGTGTTCATCCAGCTCCAAACCTTGTTATCTCACATGTCCTCGTTTTTCAAGAACATCTCAGATGTCCTCGTTTTTCAAGGACAGCAACTCCCCCCCCGTCAGTGGTCAAGAAAGCCCTCGACCGTGTCTCCTGCATTTCCCTCAACTCATCCCTCACACCCCCTCCCCGCAATAACAACCAAAACAGAATCCCCCTCGTACTCACGTACCACCCCACCAACCTCCGGATCCAACGCATCATCCTCCGACATTTCCACCATCTGCAATCCAACCCCACCACCAAAGACATTTTTCCCTCCCCACCCTTATCTGCTTTCCGGAGGGACCACTCTCTCCATGACTCCCTTGTCTGCTCCACACTCCCCTCCAGCCCCACCACACCCGGCACGTTTCCCTGCAACCACAGGAAGTGCTGCACCTGCCCCTACACCTCCCCCCTCACCCCCATCCCAGGCCCCAAGAAGACTTTCCACATCAAGCAGATGTTCACTTGCACATCTGCTAATGTAGTATACTGTATCAGCTGTTCCCATTGTGGTCTCCTCTACATCAGGGAAACCAAGCGGAGGCTTGGATACCGCTTTGTGGAACACCTCTGCTCGGTTCGCACTGAACAACTGCACCTCCCAGTCGCAAGCCATTTCAACTCTCCCTCCCATCCTCAGATGACACGTCCATCCTGGGCCTCCTGCAGTGCCACAACGATGCCAACCAAAGGTTGCAGGAATGCTTGGGGACCCTGCAGCTCAATGGTATCAATGTGGACTTCACAAGCTTCAAAACCTCCCCTCCCCCTAGCGCATCCCAAAACCAGCCCAGCTCGTCCCCGCCTCCCTAACCCGTCCTTCCTCCCACCTATCCCCACCTCCCACCTCAAGCCCCACCCCCATCTCCTACCTACTTGCCTCATTCCGCCACCTTGACCTGTCCGTCCTCCCTGGACTGACCTATCCCCTCCCTAACTCTCCACCTACACTCACCTTTACTGACTCCATCCCTGCCTCTTTGATCTATCTGTCTCCTCTCCACCTATCTTCTCCTTTATCCATCTTCTATCCGCCTCCCCCTCTCTCCCTATTTATTTCAGAACCCCCTTCCCCTCCCCCATTTCTGAAGAATGGTCTAAGCCCGAAACGTCAGCTTTCCTGCTCCTCTGATGCTGCTTGGCCTGCTGTGTTCATCCAGCTATACATCTTGTTATCCCATTCTTTTGCAGTTGTTGTCATGGTTTAAAGCTAGAAAAGATACTTTGACAGCTACTGAGAGAAGGTAAGTGCTAAGCTATGTGAGACTGTGGGGTGTCTTCGCAGTATTGACAGATTTCCTTTCACTGTAATACTGAGACACTAGGTAACACATGGAGAATGTAGGAAACACTTGATGACCACCCACCGCTTCAGTCCTCCCCAACACTGTCCTATATTCCATCATAGGTGGAGTTTATCTTGTCATATTGGTTAGCCTGTTGAGTACTAACTGTCTTATACAACAGCAGTGACAGTCAGAATCCCCTTATTTTGAATATTTGGTGTTTTTTGCCTGTTCATTCCCTTAAGGCTTTCTGATTCCACATCTTTGGATGGACAGAGCTGCAATTCTCTATAACTCATTCAGTGTCAGATGTAATTATGTAGGAACATAGGAACAGACGAGGTCATTCAACCCATCAATCCTGTCCTATCATTTGGTAGGATCTTACCACTAATCAACCACTTCAATGATTTTTACCTACCCCATCCCCTTAGCCCTATACATCAATGGTAATCAGAAATCTATCAATCTCTAAACAGACTTATATTTGAAATCATAAGCTTTCAGAGCATAGTCCCTTCATCACCAGATAAAGGGGCTATGCTCCGAAAGCTTGTGATTTCAAATAAAAATGTTCGACAATAACCTAGTGTCATCTGATTCCTGACCTTAAACAGGCTTAAACAATGAGTCCTGTAGGGTGGAGAATTCCAAAGTTTCCTAATCCTCTGAGAACAAAATGTTCTCCTCATCTTAGATGTGAATGTTATTCCCCCACTTTTTAAATTGTGCCCTCTTGTTCTAGACTCCTTGACCAGGGGACACACCTGACCACCTGTCTATTCCTTTAATTATTTGTATTTTTCAATGAGGTACCTTCACGTTCTTTGATACCTAGGGATGACACGTCCAATTTACTCAGTGTCTCTTCATAGGACAGCCCTGTCATTCCATGTATAGGTCTGGCGAACCTTTGTTGTGCTCCCTCTATGGCAAACGTATCTTTCCCGAGGTAAGGACACCAAAACTGTACAGGTCAGCTTAGTGGACCATATAGAATATAAGTTCCCTGATTGGGGCTGTAAACATGCTTCAATCAGGTAGTCTTGACTGACAGATATAAACAGGAGTGTCAGGGGTTCTGAGATAACAAGGTGTAGAGCTGGATGAACACAGCAGGCCAAGCAGCATCAGAGGAGCAGGAAAGCTGATGTTTCGTGCCTAGACCCTTTTCTGTTCACTCTAGGAGCCAGCTCTGAACCAGCCAGGTCATATACTATGCATGTGTAAATAAAAGGTAATTTGGTGACAGGATACTAGGTTATTTGTAGTTATTTCAGATTGGTTTCCATTAGCATGATTAAATTTGAAATATTTCTTTACCAATTTTAAATACTTCATTCCTAGAAAACTCTCCATCACTTATACGTTAGTTTTTCTAAATCATGTTACGTGGTTGACACCCAGTTAGTGATACCCTCACCAATTTGGAACTTGAGTATATACGCAGGGTAACTCTGAGGAAATGCTTCCAAATCTAAACTCAGAGATTGTGCAGAGAGAAAGGAAAGGTTACAGAAAAGAACATGGATGTTGGCAATATGTGCGGGAACAGCAGGAGCAGTTCCAGTTACTGATGTCTCGTTTATTTCTAACAGACAGATTTTGATTAAAGAAATAACAGATTTCCGTCAATATCTGGGGCTGGATGATGCCTCACTTCAAAAACTGGCCAAAAGGGAAGGGAAACCTGTGGAGGATCTGAAAGCAGTGGTGACAACTCCCCTGGTTGGAAGGGAAATAACTCAAGATACAATTAAAAGTATGAAATGGGGCAATACTGACGTCATTTTGCCAAGTTGGCTTGCTCTCAACAACTCACAAAGCATTCAATGCATTTTTGAAGCAGGATGGTCATTTTATGTGACCTACATGTTACTGAAGTCTGCATTGGATGATCTTACAGAGAACGCACAGAGAGTGGTGACAGCTACATTTGGGACTGAAGCAATCCAGTGAGCCAATGCTGTCTCTGATCCTGTAAAGGTATTTACCCCTGAAGATTATGGGATTTATATGCTACAATATCTGGGTAGATTAATTTCTGGCAATAATCTAATCCACGTAAGGGGTGCTTTTTGGTGTTGCTTTGCGGGTCTTACCTAAGACCAAGTCCTTTTTCAATATCACCCCTGTTGCATCTAGTTTACATTGGCTTCCAATCAACCAACATCTTCGATTTTAAAATTGTCATCCTTGTTTTCATATTCCTTCATGTTAATGTCCTTTCCTGTCTCTAATCTGCTATGGACCACAAGATGTCTGAGCTTTTCCAATTCTCGATTCATGAGTATTACTGATTTTAATTGCTCCACCATTGGTGGCCACAAGTTCGGTTGCCGAGAAATCTCAGGAATATTTTCCATAAAGTTCACCAACTCTTGATTCCACTTCCTATTTATAATATCCTATAAAATCTATTGGTAAATGGATCTAATATCTTCTGGTGGAGTAGCAATGAACAGTATAGATTTTTTGTTTCAGTAATCACCAATATGTGCTTCAGCTCAGAGATGTGAACATGTAATGATATAATTGGATAACATAGCCATGGGTATAAGTTGGAATATGATTAAATAATATAGTCATATGTATTAACCTATAATATGAATTGTGCCAACATGGTTGGGTGAGCAAACTAAAACAGAAACTGCTAGAAAATGTCAGAACCCTGTCCTGTAAAAAGGGTTGCTGGCCCTGAAATGTTAACTGATTTCTCTCCATAAATGCTGCCAGACCTGTTGAGATTTTCCAGCAATTTTTGTTTTTGTTTCTGATTTCCACCATTGACAGTTCTTTCAGTTTTTGATTTTGTTTTAGGGGAGCAAATGATTATTTTGTTAATAAAATATCACCTGTTGGAATAGCTAATCAGTAGTATTATCTGTAAAATGGTACGAAACCTTTGTACTTGGAATAAAGGTTTGAGCTGTTCGTTACTTCTTCAATGTGTACATTTCCCTGCATACACGCGTTAATATTTGAACAAAGAAACCGGAGTCCTGTCTGGATGAAGAGAAAGGCAAGTGTTAAACTCAACTTTTCAGTGAAGCTGTAACTCAGAGCAGCCTGGACCATTGTGAAAGTGGGCAATGATATGGTGAGTATTTATTTTATCTGCTCCTAGTCAATTCTCCCACTGGAACTGCAACACAATAGTGCCAGTCCAAACATGAAAACTGGAACTGGAGTTTCTTTTAGAGGAACAGTAGGGCGTATCTGGACACAAGTCACTGGTGCCAGCTGGGAACGGGAACGTGTCAGGGAGAGCCAGGTGGGAATATAAAAGTGAACCATGAGTTGGCCCCAGGTCTTGGGTAGCTTTGGAAGAACTCAAGTCGCACACATGTGCAAATTCAACAGACTGAAGTTATGCAAATTAGTGTAATGGAAGACATTTTAATCATTAATTAACAAAGAAGGAGAGAAAGATTGTAAAAAGAAATCTTGCCAATTCAGGACACAAGTGGATAGGGGGTTTCTTCAATATAAATTCTTTTCCTTATTAAAGAAGAGGTTAGGGCGATTAACTTTATTCTCCTCGGAGCAGAGAACATTAAGAGGTGACTTTATTAAGGTGTTCAAAATTATGAACAATTTTGACAGAGTAAAGAAGGATATTCTGTTCCCACAACTTGGTATGTCAGTAACAAAAACAGAAATTGCTGGAAAAGCTCAGCAGGTCTGGCAGCATCTGTGAAG
>NW_025980379.1:0-5707 GCF_021869965.1 Rhincodon typus | reverse complement strand
AGACAAAGTGACAGACAGAGGGAGCAAGAGAGATGGAGAAACAGTGAGTAGAGCGAGAAAGAGACCGAGACAGAAAGAGACCAAGACAGAGTGAGAGAGACCATTCGAGAGATTGAGAGACAGAGAGATAGAGAGACCGGGATAGAGAAGGGAGAAAAGAAAGGGTGTGGCAGAGAAAGAAGCAGAGAGATAGAGACAGAGAGAGAGAGACACACAAACACACAGAGACAGAGATAGAGACACACATAGGGAGAGACATCCAGACATACACAGAATTTCCTGCCTCACCTCAGCAATGTGCTACTCCCAGGTTTTCGAGCACAACCTACAAGCCATATTCCCAGCGCCATCAGGTAATCTGACCTGATGGTGAGGGAATATGGGATTGGTCATCCAAGTTCCCAAGGAACATGGCCTCGCTCTTGCCCCAATTGGTTAACCTACTTGACCTTAAGAAAAACACAATTTATTTAAACACATTAGTAAAAATACATCCAAAAAAAGAGGAATTTAGAATAACTTAACACTATTGGAAAAATGAACAGAATAATAAATACAGTATTACAAATTATGAATTAACTGTTCCAGTATAATAACATCCCATAAACATATCCTTTGGCAAAATGGCAAATTCAGAAAAATAGATATTTTCTCATATGCAGTCCAGCAGTTGAGGAAGCGAACCCCCAGCTTTTGACTGCAATCAAGAGAGGCAAAAATAGCTTCCCCTTCTTCAAGCCCACAACAGCAACTGCTTGAAGCTAAACTAAAACTAAAAACATTCTGGAAATCCTGGTTTGTGAGAGCTGGCCACACCCATCCAGGCTGCCTGTATTGTTCCAACTTTAAAAAAACCCAAGGCCTCATGAGCTGTTTACCCTCGTGGTTCAGGTAGACTGGTCACACCTTTACCTTAATGTTTCTTTTCGAAAAAAAAACACCTCTTACAACAACATCTTCATCAAGATGGAGTCAGTGGACAGAGGGCTGAGTTACATGATAGTCTGGGCTGTGTTTATGACACTCAGCAGTTTCTTGCAGTCTTGGGAAGAGCAGTTGCCATAAGAAGCTGTGATCTATCCAGATGGAATACTTTCTCGGGTGCATCTATGAACTCTCTCTGTCAGTTAGTAAGCCGCCTGTTCCCAACGATCACTATCAACATTGCACACACACACTGAGGGTTCTGAGGAAGGATCACTGGACCCGAAATGTTTACTCTGTTTTTTGCCTTCACAGATGCTGCCAGACTGCTGAGCTTTTCCAGCAACTTTGTTTTTGTTCCTGATTTGCAGCATCCACAGTTCTTTTGTTTTTTTACCATTAACGTTGCATCTAATTGACCAACATGTTCTCACACTCAACAAACTCAAATTATCCAATCTCTTCAGGCTAACTACAAACCTATCTCATTCTCTGCTTTATTCACTGTCTTCACATGGTCCATTCCCAGCAGCAATGAAGCAATCTCACTGACATACTTGTGTCTAAATCTATGCTGTTTCCCTCTCTTGTGAAATAATTTGATCATGTACAAATATCCCCATCATAACCTATTGATATCCAATTATTCCTTACTCAACAGGGGTGACACAGTGGTTAGTACTGCTGTCTCACAGTGCCAGGGACCCGGGTTTAATTCAAGCTTTGGGCGACTTTCTGTGTAGAGTTTTCAGATTCTCCTCATGTGTGCATGTTTTCTCTGTGTGCTCCAGTTTCCTCTCACAGTCCAAAGATGTGCAAGGATTGGCCATGGTAAATTGTCCATAGTGTCCAGGGATGTGCAGGCTAGGTGGGTTAGCCATGGTAAATGTAGGGTTATGGGACAGGGTCAGAGTCACACTGGGATGCTCTTTGGGCACTTGATGTGATCTTGATGGGCCAAATGGCCTCTTTCCACACTGTAGGGATTCTATGATTCAATAATTTGCCATGCTCCATATTGAGTTTGAGAAGTTTAGAAGAGAAAGCTTAACCTGAATTCTTTAGTTATTGATGATTCTGATGGAGGTTTTGCTAAAACAATGCAAGTAAGTTCACAGCTGGCATACTGTAAGGGGTTTGGGTCTCTTATTTAAGGAAAGATATACTGGCATTGGAGGCAGTCCAGAGAAGACTCAGTACATGGACAACAAGGATGGAGGGATTTGTCTCGAGGAGAGATTGAGTCGATTGGGCCTACTGTCATTGGAATTTGAGGAATGAGAGATGATCTTATTGAAACATTCAAAGTTCTTAGGGGGATAACAAGGTAGATGCTGTAACGTTGTTGTCCCCTTAGGAGAATCGAGGTACAGAGGGCATTTTCTCAGAATAAGAGGTGGCCCTTTAAGACAAAAATGAGGAGCAATTTTTTTTCTGGTGGTGAATCTGTGGAATTCTTTTCCACAGAGATCTGTCGAGGCTGTTTCAAGAAGTATCTTCAAGAATGAGATAGACAAATTTTTAATCATCAAGTGAATCAATGGTTATGGGAAAGTGGAGTTGAGGATTATCAGATCAAAAATGATGTCATTGAATGATGGGGTGGACACAATGGGCTGAATGACGGACTTTTGCTCCTATGTCTTATGGTCTTATGGCCATCATTTACCAGCTAAAAGAGCAGGTCAGAGGCTAGGAATCCTGTGGCAAGTACCTCACCTCCTGACTGCCCAAAGTCTGTCCACCACCTAAAAAGGCACAAGTCAGGAGTGTGCTGGAATGGAGGCACAGCAGCTCAGTGGTTAGCACTGCTGCCTCACAGCACCAGGGACCTGAGTTCGATTCCAGCCTTGGGTGACCATCTGTATCGAATTTGCACGTTCTCCTGGTGTCTGAGTGGGTTTCTGCTGGGTGCTCCAGTTTCCTCCCACAGTCCAAGGGTGAGCAAGCTAGCTGGATTGGCCATGATAAATTACCCATAGTGTTCAAGGAAGTGTAGGTCAGGTGTGCTAGCCATGGAAAATGTAGGGTTACAGCGATAGGGTGGGGGGATGGGTCTGGGTGGGATGTTCTTCAGAGGGTCAGTGTAGACTTGTTGGGCTGAATGGCCTGTTTCCACACTGTGGGGATTCTGTATATAAATAAAATACTCCCACTTGCCTGGATGTGTGCAGCTCCAACAACACTCAAGAGGCTCAACACAATGCAAGACAAAGCAGCCTGCTTGATTGGCATCAAATCCACAAACAATCATTCCCTCCACCATGAGTTGCAGCAATGTGTACTATCGACAAGAAGTGCTACAGTTATTTACACACACCCTCTCTCACACAATTTGGTGGCAATCTCGTACTCATATTCACAGAGAGAGTTGGCAGCCTGTGCTGGAGTTAGAGGCAGCTGCAGACTGAACCACTGAGCCTGAGCCTATAACTCAGGTACGTCCCCCAGTGAGACATGGATCTCAGGGCACCTGGTACTAGCGACGGTCTGTATCTAGCAGAGGTACCTTGTCATCCTGGTCTAGTGGGAGAGCTTCAATGTTGAACTGTTTGAGACTCACAGACGTGTTGCAGTAAGAAGACATGACAGAGGGATGTTTGGGAAAAGACTCCAAGTGAAAAGTGTTCCATATTTTCACAATTTTTTTCCTTGTTAAAATGAAGGCAAGAATTAGGATCTGCTCCCTGTGTGTTATACAGAAAAGAAAGGAGTAGATTTAATTTTTTTGTCCTTTTTTTGTATAACTTCAGGCTGTGCTGTACAAGCAATACAACTAGAACTTAAGAGCAGGAAAGAATAGGAACAGGAGGAGGTCATACAGCCTCTTGAGCCTGCCACACCACTCAATATGTTGGGTCATTCAACTCCAGTCCCCCCGTCCTGCTTTCTCCCTGTAACCTTCAATCCCCTTAGTCTTAAGAACTATACTTAGGTCTTTTTTGAAAACATTCAATATTTTGACCTCACCCACTTCCTGTGGCAGAGAATTCCAGAGGCCCATCACTCTCTGCATGAAGGAATTTTGGTCCTAAATGGCCTTCACCATATCCTTATTGTTGTTAGTTCTGCACACCCCTGTTTTCAGGAACTTCCTTCCTGCATTTATCCTGCCTGTTCCTGTGAGAATTTTATAGGTTCCTTTGAGATCTCGTCTCGGTCTTCTAAATTTTAGCATATATCGTCCAACCGCTCCAGTTTGCTTCATATGTCAGTCCTGCCATCCCAGGAATCAGTCTTGTAAACTATTGTTTCACTCTCCCTCCATTGCCAGAACATCCTTCCTCAGATAAGGAGACCAAAAAGGCAGATACTACCTCAAGAGTGGTCTCACCAAGGTCCCATACAATTGCAGCAAGACATCCCTGCTCTTACACTTAATTCCTCAATCATAGTCGACTGCCCGTGTTTCGACACCCACATTTCCATCTCCCCCCAAAATCCCTCATTTCCTGCCTAACAGGAATCTATCCACTTCCGTCTTAGAAATATGCAATGAATATACCCATCCCCCTAGATCGCCTCCTGAGACAGAGTGTTTCAAAGTCACATATCTGTCTGAGTTCTCTTCACTGCTTTTGCAAAAAGGCAACCCCTAATTTTAAAATGATTCCCCTTTGTGGAATACTTGTGTGTTGAGACTGTTTAATTTAGGCTGAGTAGTAATGAATTAAAATAATACATGACTAGGAGCACGAAGTAGGGAAACTTTAGTTTTATGAAACAGTACATGTTGCTGCAACTGCAACCTGCCCTTCCCTACTCTGAGAAGTCATGTAGGATAGATAGCAAAAAGCTAGAGCTCACAGCACCTGCACACGTTTATCTTCCCCGCATTCCGCTTTAATTAATGTGTGTCTGGCTGCCTAAGTAATGACCTTGCCTTGCTAAAAACACAATACAATTGCAGTTTGTTTTAACTTGTTTGTACCACTGTATAAATTCTGCTTCTTTTTTGTACTTGTCGGAGTCTTCAGACCTGACCTTTTGTCAGCGTTGACTCTGCGTGATATTACGAATTAAATCTCTTTGCCTCGAAGTCTGGGCCTTTGGTGTGTGATTTAAGCTAGTCTCTTTGACAGCCTTTGTCCTGGAGTGTCCCACATCCTTTCCATGCTCCCCACCCTTGTCAGGACTGTTCAGGATCTTGTATGCTTTAGTCAAGGCATGCCTCAAAATGTTTGGCCACCGAGCTGATTGTTGAGCTCTTGCAACCAGTAAAAGCGCAGTAAAGTGCACTCCATGGGGTGGTTTTAGGGTGGAACACTAGAGTCAGTCTGTGGTCACAGGTTCTCCAAAACTTTTATATGACCTGTTGGACACAGTCTGGACCAACCTTGTGGAGACGTTCTCTGATCTTTCTGGATTTCTCGTCTGATAGAGTCATGCAGCATGGAGACAGGCCTTTCAATCCAATCCATCCATGCTGACCAGGTTTCCCAAACTGATCGTCCCATTTGTCAGCATTTGGCCCGTATTCCCCAAAACCTTTCCTGTTAATGTTGTTGTCCAAATATCTTTTAAATGTTGTAATTGCATCTGCCTCTACCACTTCCTCTGGCAGCTCATTCTGAACATGTACTAACCTCTCTGTGTAAAAGCTACCCCTCGGGGCCTTTTTAAATCTTTCCCCTTTCACCTTAAACTATATCCTCTAGTTTTAGATTCCCATACCCTAGTAAAAAAGACCTTGGTTATTCACCTTTTAGCGTTCGTCATGCTTTTATAAACCTCTATAAGGTAACCCCTTAGACTTTGACAATCAAGGGAAAAAAAATCAGTT
>NW_025980378.1:0-5707 GCF_021869965.1 Rhincodon typus | reverse complement strand
GTGTTAGTCTGTATTGTAACTGTCATGCAGTGTTACAGTGTGTTGTGACTGTAAAGCAGTGTTTGTGTGTGTTCTGATTTTAGAGCAGTGTTAGGGTGTATTGTGACTGTAAAAAGTGCTAGTGACTGTAGTGACCATGGAGCAATGTTACTGAGTATTGTGATGATAGAGCAGTGTTAGTGTGTATTGTAACTGTAAAGCAGTGTTCTTGTAAAGTGTAACTGTAGTGCAGTGTTAGTGTGTATCGTGACTGTAGTGCAGTGTTAGTGTGTAATTCAAATGTAGAGCAGTGTCGGGTGTATTGTAACTGTCGTGCAGTGTTAGTGTCTTCTGTAACATTAGGGCAGTGCTGCAGAATATTGTGTTTACAGACCAGTGTTAGTGTTTATGTTGAATGTAAAGCAATGTTAGCCTGTACTGTAACTGTAGAGCAGTGTTAGTGTATATTGAGACTGTAATGCAGTGTTTCAGTGTGTTGTGACTGTAACGCAGTGTTAGTGTGTATTGCGACTTTAGAGCAGAGTTAGAGTGTATTGTGATTGTAAAAATGTGTTCATGAATATTGTGACTATAGAGCAGTGTTACTGAGTATTGTGATGATAGAGCAGTGTTAGGGTGTACTGTAATTGTCCAGCAGTGTTAATGTAAATTGTAAGTGTAGTGCAGTGTTAGTGTGTGTTGTGACTGCAGTGCAGTGTTAGTCCATACTGTAACATTAGAACAGTGCTGGAGAATATTGTGATTATGGACCAGTGTTAATGTGTATTCTAAATGTAGTGCTGTGTTAGTCTGTACTGTAACTGTAGAGCAGTGTTAGTGTGCATTGTAACTGTAGTGCAGTGTTAGTGCGTACTGTAACGGTAGAACAGTGTTAGTGTGTATTGTGACTGTAGAGCAGTCTTTGTGTGTATTGTGACTGTAGAGCTGTGTTAGTGTGTATTGTAGGTGCAAAGCAGTGATAGTGTGTATTCTAAGTGCAGTGCAGTGTTAGATAGTATTGTAATGGTACATAGTAATAGTGTAATGGTAATAGTGTTAGTGTGCATTGCGACTATACAGCAGTGTTCATTTGTGTCATAACTGTAGAGCAGTGTTAGTGTGTATGGTAGCTGTAAACCAGTGTTAGTGTGCATTGTGACTGTAGTGCACTGTTAGTTTGTATGGGACCTGCAAACCAGTGTCAATGTGTATTTTGTCTGTAGTGCAGTGCTCATGTGTCATGTTACTGAAGAGCAGTATTAGTGTGAAAAATGACAGTAGAATAGTGTTAGTGTATTCTTTGATCCTAGTGCTGTGTTCATGTGTATTGTAACTGTCAATCAGTCTTAGTGTGTATTATGACTACCAAGCAGTGTTCATGTACATTGTGACTGCTATACAGTGTCAGTGTTTATTGTAACTGTCGAGCAGTGTTAAAATGTGTAGTGACTGTAAAGCAGTATTAGTGTGTATTGTGACCATCGTGCAGTGTTAGTCTGTGTTGTACCTGTAAAGCAGTGTAAGTGTGTATAGTGATAGCAGAGAAGTGTTAGTGTGTATTGTGACTGTAGTGCAGTGTTAATGTGTATGGGAACTGTAAACCAGTGCTAGTATCCATTTTGGCTGCAGAGCAGTGTTATTGTGTATTGTAACTGTAGTGCAGTGTTAGTGTGTATAGAGACTGTAGAGCAGTGTTTGTATGGATTGAAACTGTGGAACAGGGTCAATTGTGTATTGTGACGGTCGACAGTGTTAGTGTGTATTGCATCTGTACAGCAGTGTTAGCTTGTATTGTGACAATAGAGTAGGGCTAATCAATATTACGACTGATAAGCAATCTTATTTTGTATTGTCATTATATAACAGTGTTAGTGCACAATTTAAGTGGAAACAGTGTTATTGTGTATTCTAACTGTAGTGCAGTGTTGGTCTGTACTGTAACTGTTGAGCAATGTTCGTGTGAATTGGAATTGTACTGCAGTGTAATTGTAGTGTAATGTTACTTTAGAGCAGTGTGAGTGTGAATAATGACTGTAGAGCAGTGTTAGTGTCTCCTTTAATGTAGTGCAGTGTTAGTGTGTAGTGTAACTGTCAAGCTGTGCCAGTGTACCTTGTGACTGTCTGTATAGGGACAGTAGAGCAGAGTTACTGTGCACTGTAACTGTGTGTAATGTGACTGTAGAACAGTGATAACATTTTCTGTGACTGTAGAGTAGTGTTAGTGTGAATAATGACTGTGGAGCAGTGCTAGTATGTATTGTGAGTGTAGAGCAGTGTTAGTGTCCACTTTGATGATAGTGCAGTGTTAGTGTGCATTGTGACTGTAGAGCAGTGTTAGTGTGTTTTGGAACTGAGGTGCAGTGTTAGAGTGCTAGTGAATATTGTGATTATAAAGCAGTTTTAGTTTGTATTGTGATTATAGAGCAGTGTCAGTGAGTACTGTAAGTGTAAAGCAGTGTTGGTGTGTATTCTAATGGTACTGTAGTTTCAGACAGTTTTGGAACTGTCAAGCAGTGTTGGCGTGTATTATGACTGTGGAGCTCTGAGAGTGTGTATTGTAACTGTAAAGCAGTGTTAGTATTTATTGTGAGTGTAGAGCAATGTTAATCTGAATTCCAACTTTAGACCACTTTTCATGTTTATAGTGACTACAGAGCCATGTCAGTGTGTCTAGTGCCTGTGGAGCAGTGTTCATGTGGATTGTACTTGGATTGTACCTGTAGAGCAGAGTTGTTGTGTATTGTGAATGTAGAGCAGTGTTAGTGTGTACTCTAAGTGCAAAGCAGTGTTGTGTGCATAGTGAGTATAGAGCAGTGTTAGTGTGTGCTCCAGCTGCAGTGCCGTGTTAATGTGTAATGTAACCTTAGAGCAGTGATAGTATGCATTGTGACTGTAGAGCAGTGTTCGTATGAATTGTGACTGTAGAGCAGTGTCAGTGTTTATTGTAAGTGTCAAACAGTGTTAGTGTGTACTGTAACTATTGAGCAGCATTGTGCCCTTGTGATTGTAGAACAGTGTTAGTGTGTATTGTGACTACAGAGCAGTGCTTGTGTTTATTGTGACTGTAGTGCAGTGTAATTGTGCATTGTAACTGTAGAGCAGTGTTAGTGACTATTCTGACTGTAGTGTAGTGTTAGTACGTATTGTGGTTTTCGCGCAGTATTAGTGTGTATGGAAACTGCAAACCAGTGTTAGTGTCTATTCTGGCTGTAGTGAATTTTTAGTGTGTATTGTAAGTGTAGTGCAGTGTGTGTATCGTGACTGCACTGCAGTGTTAGTGTGTCTGGTAACTGCAAACCAGTGTTAGTGCCAATTCTGGATCTAGTGCTGTGCTAGTGTGTAATGTTAGTGTAGAGTAGTGTTAGATTGAAAAATGATATACAACAGTGTTAGTGTAGTCTTTGACTGTAGTGCCATGTTAGTGTGTATTGTAACTTTCATGCAGTGTTAGTGTGTATTATAACTGTCACGCAGTGTCTGTGTGCCTGATAAGTGTAGTGCAGTGTTAGTTATATCGAGACTGTAGAGCAGTGTTTGTGTGAATTGTGGCTGTAGAGCAGTGCTAATGAATAATGCCATTGTCAAGCATCTTTATGTGTACTGTGACTGTAGAACAGTGCTAGTATGTATTGTGAGTGTAGAACAGTGTTAGTGGCCACTTTGATGGTGGTGCAGTGGTAGTGTGCATTGTGACTATAGACCAGTGTTAGTGCGTAGTTTAACTGTACAGCAGTGTTAGTGTGTATTGTAACTGTAGTGCAGTGTAAGTGTATATTGTGACTGTAGAACAGTGCTAGTGAATATTGTGATTATAAAGCAATGTTAGTGTTTTTTGTGATTATAGTGGTGTTAATACATACTGTAAGTGTAAAGCAGTGTTAGTATGTATTCGAACAGTAGTCCAGTGTCAGACTGTTTTGGAACTGTCAAACTGTGTTGATGTGTATTGTAACTGTACAGCAGTGTTCATGTGAATTGCAACTGTAAAGCAGTGTTAGTATTTATAGTGACGATAGAGCCATGTCAGTGTGTCTAGTGACTGTGGAGCAGTGTTCATGTGGATTGTACCAATAGAGCAGTGTTATTGTGTGTTGTTAAAGTAGAGTTGCGTCAGTGTGTATTGTAAGTGTAAAGCAGTGTTGTGTGCATAGTGATTATAGAGCAGTGTTAGTGTGTACTGTAACTGTGTAACGTAACTGTAGAACAGTGAAAGTATGTATTTTGACTGTAGTGCAGTGTTAATGTGTAATGTAACTGTTGTGCATTGTTAGTGTGTATTGTGACTGCAGAGCAGTGTTGGTTTGTGTTTTAACTGTAGAGCAGTGTTAGTATGTATTGTATCGACTAACAAGTGTTAGTGTATATTCTGGCTACAGTGCAGTGTTAATGTGTATTGTAACTGTTGTGCAGTGTAAGTGTGTATGGTAACTGCAAACCACTGTTAGTGTCTATTCTGGCTATAGTGCAGTGCTAGTGTGTAATATTACTGTAGAGCAGTGTTAGTATGAGAAATGCCAGTCGAGCAGTGTTAGTGTAATCTTTGACTGTAGTGCTGTATTAGTGAGTATTGTAACTGTCAAGCAGTTTTTGTATGTATTATCACTACCACGCAGCGTTCATGTATATTGTGGCTGTATGCAATGTCAGTGTACATGGTAATTGTAATGCAGTGGCAGTGGGCATAGAGACTGTAGAGCAGTGTTAGTGTGCACTGTATCTGTGCATAATGTAACTGTAGAAAAGTGACAGTGTGTGCTGTGACTGTACAGCAGTGTTCATCTGAATTGTGGCTGTAGAGCAGTGCTAATGAATATTGTTACTGTAAAGCCGTCATTGTGTGTACTGTGATTGTAGTGCAGTGTTAGTGGGAATAGTGACTGTAGAACGATGCTAGTATGTATTGTGAGTGTAGAGGAGTGTAAGTGTCCCCTTTGATGGTAGTGCAGTGTTAGTGTGCATTGTGACTAAAGACCAGTGTTAATGTGTAACATAACTGTAGACCAGTGTTAGTGTGTATTGTGACTGTAGAACAGTGCTTGTGAATATTCTGATTATAAAGCAGTGTTAGTGTGTATTGTGATTATAGAGCAGTGTTAATGAGTATTCCAAGTGAAAAGCTGGATTGATGTGTATTCTAGTGGTAGTGCAGTTTCACACTGTTTTGGAAATGTCAAGCAGTGAATAGCAATGTAGAGCAGTGTTCATGTTTATAGTGACGATAAAGCCATGTCAGTGTGTCTATGACATTGGAACAGTGTTCATGTCAATTGTGGCTGTAGCACAGTGTTAATGTGCATTGTGACTATAGTCCAGTGTTAGTGTGTAGCGTAACTGTAGACCAGTGTTAGTGTGTATTGTAACTGTTATGCAGTGTAATTGTGTTTTGTAACTGTAGTGCAGTGTTAGTGTGTATTGTGACTGTAGAACAGTACTTGTGAATATTGTGATAATAAAGCAGTGTTAGTGTGTATTGTGATTATAGAGCAGTGTTAATAGGTATTCCAAGTGTACATAGAACATAGAACATAGAACATTACAGCGCAGTACAGGCCCTTCGGCCCTCGATGTTGCGCCGACCTGTGAAACCAATCTGAAGCCCATCTAACCTAAACTATTCCATTATCATCCATATGTTTATCCAATGACCATTTAAATGCCCTTAAAGTTGGCGAGTCTACTATTTTTGCAGGCAGGGCATTCCACGCCCTTACTACTCTCTGAGTAAAGA
>NW_025980377.1:1438-5708 GCF_021869965.1 Rhincodon typus | reverse complement strand
CCCCCACCCCGCTCTGACCCAGGATAGATCCCGCCCCCCCCACCCCGCTCTGACCCAGGCTGGCATTGCCCGCTCCACCTGTGGCCTGGGTTAATCAGGTTCAGTTGAACCCAGTGAATGTCAGCGCTGGTCTCCTGTGACAATATGACGATTAAATATTAGTGAGGGTGATACTGATCAATATTCAAATCACCAGTGAATATTAACGATGCAATGAATGTTAATGAGAATGGTGAGTATTAATTAAACAGATTAATACTAACCGTGCTGACAAACATTAACAACACAAACGGAGATGTGACTGACATTCCCTGGGGAGCGGTGTGCACTGAGTGAGTGAGTGAACTGGACCTCACTCCCTGACCCTGACCCTGACCCTGACCCTGACCCAGGTCTGGGGTAGTTTTTGGTATAATTCTCTGAATCAGATTGTGCTGATGACCACCATCCGGTTAATGTGGAGATAGGAGAATTTTTGGTCTAAAGTCAAGTTTCTTTTGTTTTTTTTAATCTTTATACATATGCATTAAAAGCTGAACATAGATTTCTTCTATAAAAACTATTTAGCTAAACAGATACATTCCATCTAAAGCAGGTGAGGATCATTTTCTGTTCCAGGTTTAGAGGGAGGGGTTAAAAGCGGGGGTGGGAGAGCAGTGGGTTCGAAGAAGAGGAGGTGGATGGATCTCCATCTGACCCCTATGCACACACACTTTCCTAAAGCTGTACTCGTGTACACACTGGCTCAATCCTGTGTGCACATTGGCTCTCACACACACACATCGGTTCACTTTTGTGTACACACTGGCTCACACACTCAGGACCCTCTGGTTTAGTCAGTATACACAGAGATTCATATACGTGTGTACACACTGCCTCACAGGTCGGTGTACACCCTAGTCCACACATTTGTGCATACCCCGCCTCCCACGCCCGTATACACACTGGTTCCCATGCCCATGTTCATTTCAGATCCCAAACCCAAGTACACACTGGTTCCCACACGAGTACACCTCAGTTTGCACACTCGTGTACACACCAGTTCCCACACGTGTACACCTCAGTTCGCACATTCGTGTACACACCAGTTCCCACGCTCATGTGCCCTTTGGTTCCCACACTCGTGTACACACCAGTTCCCACATGTGTACACCTCAGTTTGCACACTCGTGTACACACCGGTTCCCACACTCGTGTACACACCAGTTCCCACACTCGTGTACACACCAGTTCACAGTCTAGAATTAAACACCTGAAATCATAAACTGTGGGAAGCTGAAAGAGCTAAAAACTGAGGTCAGAGATTCAAGGATCAGGATGGGTGCTGGATATCCTATAGCCCCACCCCCCAAACTCCCCCCGCACCATACCCCCCACCGCCCCATACTATTCAGTCCCATCCCTTTGAAATGGCCCATTCCATCTCTCACAACACTTTGGCTTGGTTTTTGATTCTTCATTATTCAATATATTTCACAGAAAAGCCAGGGTCCTCTTTAAAGAGGGATGGAAAGACCCCAGCAGCAGAAAGGGTGACGGGGTCGGGGGTGGGTGGGGTCTGGATCCCCTGCAGGGACCCAACCCTGGCTATGAGGTATATTGGGGCAGAGACCGAGGTGTCTGCTGCTTCATTTCAGAATGCAAATCCACACGGTGGTTTATCTCCATTTATCAAATGCCAGGGGGAGAAAAGCATGCATTGTGTGTGTCTGTGTGTGTGTGTGTGTGTGTGTGTGTGTGTGTATCTGGGTCTGTGTGTGTATGTACGTGTCTTTGTGTGTGCACGTGTGTGTGTGTGTGTGTGTGCATGTGTCTGTGTGCGTGCGTCTGTGTGTCTGTATCTGTGTGTGTGCGTGTCTGTGTGTGTACGCATCTGTGTGTATGTATGTGTCTATGTGTGTCTGTGTGTATGTGTGTGTGTCTGTGCGCGTGTGTGCGTGTCTGTGCGCGTGTGCGCGTGTCTGTGCGCGTGTGCGCGTGTCTGTGCGCGTGTGCGCGTGTCTGTGCGCGCATCCGTGTGCGTGTGTCCGTGTGCATGTGCACGTGCGTGTGTGTGTGTGCGCCTGGGTCTGGGTTTTTCAGTGATTCGTTGAATCTATTGTAACTAGGAGTTCAGGCACTGGATTGCAACTACAAGATGTAAGTCTCGTTTTTTTTTGGTCTGGTGTTTTTTTCTTGTTCCAGGAGGGAAGAGTTTGTATCTGAATAAAATCTTTCATAAACTAAATAAATAGAGAAACTCCCTCCCCACCAGGACATGGTAGAAAACAAATGCTACAAATGACGTTTTTTAAAAAAAAAACTTCAAATCGTTGAGTAAACGGAAAAAAGGGAAACAGAACTCGATCTGGAAAAGAAATCGAAAGTCATGCATTGGGGCTGCGAGCCCCATTCTCCAGGAGGGACAAGGGAAGAAGTGTCAGCGTTGAGAGTCAGCTGTTCGGCGTTACTCCTCCCCTAGTCTGGGAGGGAACTGATGAAGTAGAGTCAGGGTGCGAATACCTCCCGCTCCTTGGTGTTCCTCCCCCTCCCAGCTCCTCCCCGGCCGTCACTCGGAGCTAGCTCGCTGTGGCTCAAGGCTGATGGCAGATCCCTCGCTCTGAGTCGACTCAGGCAGCCTGGTTGGCAGAGAGGGCACTGAGGCCAAACTGATGGCAGCTGGTTTGCTGGGCAGCAGGGACAGGCCTGGGTGATTGAGGAAGAGGGGTGAGGTAACGACGCTCGGTGTCCCAGCACTGCCAGTGCTGCTCGACAGCACCAGGTTCCCGCTGGCATCAAGGCTGGTCAACGGAATGGTCCCACCACTCGCCAGGGCTGCAAGAAAGCACAGGGAGCAGGGTGAGAGGGACAGGCAGTGAGGGACACTCTCACACTCACTCACTCACACACACACTCTCACACTCACTCACTCACACACTCTCACTCACTCACACTCGCTCTCACACTCACTCACACTCTCACTCACTCACACTCTCACTCACTCACACTCTCACTCACTCACACTCTCACTCACACACTCACTCACTCACACACTCACTCACTCACTCTCACACATACTCTCACTCTCTTGCTCTCACACACACTCACTCACTCTCACTCACACACACTCTCACTCTCACACACACTCACTCTCACTCACACTCACACACACACACACTCACTCACTCTCACACACACACTCATTCTCACACACACTCACTCACACACACACTCACTCTCTCACTCTCACACTCTCACTCACACTCGCACACACACACACACACTCACACACACACACACACAAACACTCTCTCACACACTCTCACACACACACACACACTCAATCTCACACACTCTCACACTCACACTCACTCACACACACACTCACACACACACTCACACTCACACTCACTCACACACACACTCTCACACACTCACACACACACACACAAACACTCACATACACACACATGCACAGTGACAGTACACAAAGGCAGTGTACATATACTGAGGGCATCAGGGATACCAGGATAGAAATGCTACATCGGAAATACAGGGTCAGAGATAGAAATACAAGGTCAGAGTACAGGGTCAGGGACAGAAATACAAGATCGGGAGTACAGGGTCAGGGATAGAAATACAAGATCAGTGCCAGGGACCTGGGTTCAATCCCACCCTCGGGCAACTGTCTGTGTGGAGTTTGCACATTCTCCCCATGTCTGTGTGGGTTTCCTCTGGGTGTTCCAGTTTCCTCCCACAGTCCAAAGATGTGCAGGTTAGGGTGGATTGGCCGTGCTAAATTGTCCCATAGTGTCCAGGATATACACAATGGGTGGGTTAGCAACGGTAAATATAAGGGCTACAGGGATAGGGTAGGGGCCTGAATGGTCTCTTTCTGCACGGGCAGGATCATAGGATTCTTTAATACTGGGACAGGGATACAGGGTGAGGGATACAGGGTGAGGGATACAAAGGTCAGGGTTAGAAGGTAATGGATAGAGGGTCAGAGATACATGGTCAGACATACAGGGATAAGGATACAGGGTCAGAGACAGGGAAACAGGGTCAGGGATAGAGGGATAGAGACAGAAGGTCAGGGATAGAGCGTAAGGGATACAGAGTCAGGGATAAAGGGTCGGGGACAGAGGGTCGGGGACAGAGCGTAACGGACAGAGGGTCAGGGGTAAAGGGTAAGGGAGAGAAGGTCAGGGGTAGAGGGTCAGGGGTAGAGGGTCAGAGACAGGAAACGGGCTCAGGGGTAGAGGTTCAGGGAATCAGGGTCCAGGATAGA
>NW_025980377.1:707-1338 GCF_021869965.1 Rhincodon typus | reverse complement strand
GTCAGGGATAGAGGGTCAGGGATAGAGGGTCAGGGATAGAGGGTCAGGGATAGAGGGTCAGGGATAGAGGGTCAGGGATAGAGGGTCAGGGATAGAGGGTCAGGGATAGAGGGTCAGGGATAGAGGGTCAGGGATAGAGGGTCAGGGATAGAGGGTCAGGGATAGAGGGTCAGGGATAGAGGGTCTGGGATAGAGGGTCTGGGATAGAGGGTCTGGGATAGAGGGTCTGGGATACAGGGTCTGGGATACAGGGTCTGGGATACAGGGTCTGGGATACAGGGTCTGGGATACAGGGTCAAAGATAGAGCATCAGGGAGACAGGGTCAGGGAAACACGGACAGTGATTAAGCTTCAGGAATACATTGTCGGGGATAGAGGGTTAGGGATACAGGGTCAAAGACACAGGGTCAGGCACACAGGGTCAAGTGTGCAGGAAAAGTGATTGATAGTGAGGGATACAGGTTCAGGAATTGAGGGTCAGGGATACAGGGTGAGGGATGAACGTCAGGGATAGAGCGTCAGGGATACAGGGTCAGGTGTACAGGCTCAGGGATAGAGCGCCAGGGATGGAGGGTCCGGGACGGAGGGTCAGGGTAGAGGGTCAGGGGTAGAGGGTCAGGGGTAGAGGGTC
>NW_025980377.1:0-607 GCF_021869965.1 Rhincodon typus | reverse complement strand
GGGGTAGAGGGTCTGGGGTAGAGGGTCTGGGGTAGAGGGTCTGGGGTAGAGGGTCTGGGGTAGAGGGTCTGGGGTAGAGGGTCTGGGGTAGAGGGTCTGGGGTAGAGGGTCTAGGGTAGGGGGTCTAGGGTAGAGGGTCTAGGGTAGAGGGTCTGGGATAGAGGGTCTGGGATAGAGGGTCTGGGATACAGGGTCTGGGATACAGGGTCTGGGATACAGGGTCTGGGATACAGGGTCTGGGATACAGGGTCTGGGATACAGGGTCAGGTGTACAGGCTCAGGGATGCAGGAACAGGGATACAGGAACAGGGATAGAGGGTCAGGGTTAGAGGGTGAAGAAATTGAGATGGGAAAGACGGATATGTAATATCAGGGATACTATCAGGGATGAATCAAGGACATAGTGGAAGGGGCAGGGAATTTGAGCAGATTCATGGGACAGGAGAGAGAGGCAGGGAGTGATTCCACACCTTCAGAGGATAGACAGAGAGTCAGCACCTTCAGGGGAGAAAGAGAGAGAGAGAGATTGAGCACCTCCTGTGACAGATGGTGGGAGGATTTGGAGGGAGAGACTGAGACAGAGAGCGAGAGAGAGAGAGAGAAAGAG
>NW_025980376.1:1302-5708 GCF_021869965.1 Rhincodon typus | reverse complement strand
CAAAACCAACGGATCATATCTAAGCTCTGCAGTCCTGCCACATCCAGTCGTGAATGGTGGTGGACAATTAAACAACTCACTGGAGGAGGAGGCTCCACAAATATCCCCATCCTCAGTGATGGAAGAGCCCAGCACATCGGTGCAAAAGATAAGGCTGAAGGATTCACAGCAATCTTCAGCCAGAAGTGCCGAGTGGATGATCCATCTCGGCCTCCTCCAGTGGTCCCCAACATTACAGATGCCAGTCTTCAGCCAAATCGATTCACTCCACATGATATCAAGAAACGGTTGGAGACACTGGATACTGCAAAGGCTATGAGCTCTGACAACATTCCGGCAATAGTACTGAAGACTTGTGCTCCAGAACATACCACTCCCCTAGCCAAGCTGTTCCAGTACAGTTACAACACTGGTATCTACCTGACAATGTGGAAAATTGCCCAAGTATGTCCTGTACACAAAAAGCAGGACAAATCCAATCCGGCCAATTACTGCCCCATCAGTTTCCTCTCGATCATCAGTAAAGTGATAGAAGGTGTCATCAACAGCGCTATCAAGCAGCACCTGCTCAGCAAGAACCTGCTCAGTGACGCCCAGTTTGGGTTCCGCCAGGGCCACTCAGCTCCTGACCTCATTACAGCCTTGGTTCAAACATGGACAAAAGGGCTGAATTCCGGAGGTGGTATAAGAGTGACAGCCCTTGAAATCAAGGCTACGTTTAACCAAGTGTGGCATCAAGGAGCCCTAGCAAAACTGGAATCAATGGGTATCAGGGGGCAAACTCTCCAGTGGTTGGAGGCATACCCGACACATAGGAAGATGGTTGTGGTTGTTGGAGGTCAATCATCTCAGCTCCAGGACATCTCTGCAGGAGTTCTTCAGGGTATTGTCCTCGGCCTAACCATCTTTAGCTGCTTCATCAATGACCTTCCCTCCATCATAAGGTCAGAAGTGGGGATGTTCGCCGATGATTGCATAATGTTCAGCACCATTTATGACTCCTCAGACACTGAAGCAGTCCATATCCAAATGCAACAAGATCTGGACAATGTCCAGGCTTGGGCTGAAAAATGGCAAGTAACATTTGCACCACACAAATGCCAGGCTATGACCATCACCAATAAGAGACAATCTAACGACCACCATTGACATTCAATGGTGTTACCATCACTGAATCCCCCACTTTCAACATCCTGGGAGTTATCATTGATCAGAAATTCAACTGGACTCACCACATAAACACAGTGGCTACAAGAGCAGGTCAGGAGCTAGGAATATTGCAGGGAGTAACTCACTCCAGACTCCTCAAAGCCTGTCCACCATCTACAAGGCACAAGTCAGGAGTGTGATGGAATACTCCCCACTTGCCTGGATGACTGCGGCCCCAACAACACTCAAACAGCTTGACACCATCCAGGACAAAGCATCCCACTTGATTGGCCCCAGACCCCCAAGCATTCACTCTCTCCACTTCCGATGCTCAGTAGCATCAGTGTGTACTGTTTACAAGGTGCACGGAAGAAATTCACCAAAGATCCTCAGACAGCACCTTCCAAACCCAAGACCACTTCCTTCGAGAAGGACAAGGGCAGCAGTCAAATGGGAACAACACCCCCTTCAAGTTCCCATCCAAGTCACTCACCATCCTGATTTGGAAATATATCGCCATTCCTTCACTGTCGCTGGGTCCGTATCCTGGAATTCCCTCCCTAAGCGCATCGTGGGTCAACCTACAGCAGGTGGACTGCAGCAGTTCAAGAAGGCAGCTCACCCCCACCTTCTCAAGGGCAACTAGGGCTGGGCAAGAAATGCTGGCCAGCCAGCGATGCCCACATCCCACAAAAATGAATAAATAAAAATAACATTTATTCCTTTGCAACTTGTGGCTGACTTTCCAAACTCGTCAAATGATAAGACGTGAGAAATGGACTCAGTTCCATTTACTCGCCCTCTTACCATAACCCTTAATTCAAAAATATATTTATCCCTGCCTCAAAAACAATTGAGAGTAGCACAATAATATTGTGCATTAGGATACACTAAAAGCAGAACTTGTGTTGATTCAACTTTATTTTTAAATTACCCTGTTCAGAGATGTTATCACACACCTAAAGACTCTACAGTCCACCACAAAGGCCTCTTGTGTTGGTTCAATAAGAGTTCAATTAATAACAGATCAGGGATGGGACTGGAGGTGATAATGTTGAATGAATGTTGAATTGAACACTGCAGTTTCTGGTCTCCTTCAAGTGAAGGTGGCTGCTCAGGGGGAATAGTGTGTGATAAGTTTCTCTCAGTTTTGTTTTGAGTGAGAGTAGGAATAGCAACTTCTTTTTTTTCTGAAGAAGGGTCTATGCCTGAAACGTCAGCTTTCCTGCTCCTCTGATGCTGCCTGGCCTGCTGTGTTCATCCAGCTCTACAACATGTTATCCTTGTCGCTGCTTCTTTTAAAAAACAAATTCTGTTCAGAGAAAGTAGATTGCTTGGAAGTAAAGCAGGGAAAATCTAACAGCTACATACAAAGCCTCTGTCACCAGGTGGCATTTTTATTTTCTCTGACAAGCATCGATGTCCCAGCATCCACCTAAGAAGATAGTCACTGTGCAGAATCAGAATTACACAATAAATCACTATGTACGTGAAAAATATAATGTGGCTGTTAATCAGTCTGTGTTTATTTTTTTCTCTAGAATTTAGAAAGCTAAGGGGTGATCCGATCAAAATCTTCAAGACATTAGCAGGAAAAGACAGGGTAGATAAAGATAAACTGTTTCCACTGGTCGGGGATTCTAGAACTAGGGGCATAGTCTGAGAACGAGGGCCAGGCTGTTCAGGAGAGATGTCATGAAGCACGCGTACACACAAAGGGTGGGAGAGGTTTGGAACTCTCTTCCACAAACAGCAGTGGATGCTGGATCAGCTGTTAATTTTAAATCTAAGATAGATAATTTTTTTGTTAAGCAAAGATATTAAGGAATATGGGCCAAAGGCAGATATGTGGAGTTAGGCCGTAGATCAGCCATGATCTTATTGAATGGCAGACCAGGCTTGAGGGGTTGAATGGCCTACTCTTGTTCCTATGTTCCACTTTGAGAAGCATTAGATTACAACATACAGTAATTCACTCTTATGGAAGACCATTCTACAAGAACAGTTGAACCTCGGTTCCAACCTCAGATTAATGTGATCAAATAACGTGTAATATGTTCACACTGATGAATATTTTTATCTCATGCTGAAATAAAACTACAGAGTTGTTCAAGGTCACACCCTATAATTCTATAATTAATATCTGCTGTTTGGTTTCATACAATCATTTTTTGTTAGAAATTTTTGGTTTGCCTTACATTTATACATTACCCCTTTGCATTTTCTCCCATTAAGCAGCTCTGTGTTGTTCAGTTGTATTCCTCCATTGCTCAGTATCTAACCCTGCCATTATTAAACTGAAACTTTAACAATAAAATGACTTATGATCCAAGCTGGGTATTGTAGACAGGAGCTTGAGGACCCACTGAGGAATGAGTAGTGACAAGTGGATGATAAGCCAGTGTTCTCGTTTCCCCATGGCAATTATCAGCGCCAATAAGTCTCACTGGGACAAGAGGAAGGAGGGAGAATCCGAGAAAGCATGAATGAATGTAATTATGTGTGCGCACTAACAGCCTATTGAGGGGCATGTTCAGATTTTGATAGAGAAGCATAGATTGCATTCTGGATCATTCGTATACAGGCTACATCAGCACAGGTAACCGGTCAGGATCACCTCAACGCATTCAAGGGAGGGTCGCTCAGAGGGTCACTTGATCATTGGGACCTGTGACCCATTGAGTTTGTGGAAATACATCATTCAGTGTTCTGGAAATACAGGAAGTGTCATTGGTAGGGCAATGAAATGTTGCGGGGGGAGATCTGGGGGCTGCTTAAGTGGGGGGATCTTCCAAAGATAATTAAGAAGCAACCTGAACATAAAACAGGCAACATTTAAACTTTTGGGTGCAGTGGTGATATGCAGCAACATCATTGTAGGAAGGGCAGAGCCCTGGGCCCTGTTTACATATTCACATGGATAACGGATTGGTGAGCTAGCAGGAAGCAGAGTAACCAGAAATGGGTCTTTCTAAGGGTGGCAAATTGTACTGTGTGGATTGCTGTAGGGATCTGTGCTGGGTGCTCAACTATTTACAATCTAGATCAACGATCTGGGTAAGGGCATTGAGTGTGTAGTCATTAAATTGCCAATGACACCAAGATAGGAAGGAACATAAGGAGTCCAGTGGAGGTATAGAATCTGCAAAGGGATAGAGGCAGGTTAAACAGGTGGGCAAAAATCTGGCAGATGAAGTGAAATGCAGGTAAATGTGAACTTGTCCAGTTCGGCGGGTTTGGAGGATGTGAACTTGTCC
>NW_025980376.1:0-1292 GCF_021869965.1 Rhincodon typus | reverse complement strand
GATGTGAACTTGTCCAGTTCGGCGGGTTTGGAGGATGTGAACTTGTCTAGTTCGGCGGGTTTGGAGGATGTGAACTTGTCCACTTGAGTCAGAAAGATAGCTTGCAGGCATAGCAAGTGATCAGGAAGGCAAATGGAATGTTGTTGATTTTTGCAAGGGAATGGAATATAAAGGTACTCCTTTTCAGGCATCAAGGCTCACAAGATGCAACAACTCAAAGCTACCCATGGCCCTCTGGGACCTTCCTCTCCTCCCCTTCCCTCTGACTCCATCCCCTCTCCCAACCCCACCCCCCGTCGAGTATTCAGCATCCCTCCTAACCTTCCACTCTCTGATGCTGAACGTTCTGTACACAGCAAAGACCTCAGCTTTATTCCTCTGTGTCCCCACCTTAAGAATTTCGGGCACGACATGATGTCAAACTCTTCTTCTGCCGTTTTCGCCTCCGTGCCTGTTTCTTTGGATAAGAGTCCTCTCCCCATCCCACAGACCACTTCGCCCAGTTCCAACACTCTCCCTCCACCTGGATCCCTCCCTCCAGCCTTTTACCCGCACTCGATCTGTTCATTGAGAACTGTCAACGTGATATTAGTCGCCTCAATTTCACTGCCCCTCACCAAATCTAACCTATCTCCCCCCGAACTGACTGCACTCGTGCACTTAGGTCTAACCCTGACTTTGTTATTGAGCCTGCCGATAAAGGTGGTGCTGTTGTAGTCTGGCGTACTGACCTCTACCTTGCAGAGGCTGAGCGCCAGCTCTCAGATACCTCCTCCTACCCTCCCCTTGACCATGACCCCACCGTGGAACATCAGGCCATTGTATCTACTACAGTAACTGGTCTCATTTCATCCAGTGATCTCCCCCCCACTGCTTTCAAGCTGATAGTCCCCCAGCCCCCCACAGCTCGCTTCCACCTCGTTCCAAAAATCCACAAACAGGACTGTCCAGGCAGACCCATTGTTTCAGCCTGCTCCTACCGCACAGAACTCAGCTCTTCCTACCTTGACTCAGTCTTCTCTCCCCTGGTCCAATCGTTACTCACATACATCTATGATTCATCTGACGCCTTATGCTGGTCTCAAAACTTCCAGTTTGCTGGATCCAGCCATCTTGTCTTTACCATGGATGTGCAATCCCTTTACACATCTATTCCCCACCAGGGGGGTCTTAGGGCTCTCTGCTTCTTCCTGGAGCAAAGACCTGAACCATCCCCACCCACCTCCACCCTCCTCCACTTGGCCGAGCTCGTCCTCACCCTCAACAACTTCTCTTTTAACTCCTCTCATTTT
>NW_025980375.1:0-5709 GCF_021869965.1 Rhincodon typus | reverse complement strand
TGCTCCTCTGATGCTGCTTGGCCTGCTGTGTTCATCCAGCTCTACACCTTGTTATCTCAGATTCTCCAGCATCTGCAGTTCCTACTATCTCTGTTACAATGGACTAGCTGGCTTTGACTTGCAAGCTGTTCTGGAGGGTTTCAGCTTATTCCAATCATGCAATCATAGCAGCCACCTTAAGAGTCAGGCAATAACCTGCTCAGTGACACCCACTTTGGGTTCCGCCAGGGCCACTCAGCTCCTGGCCTCATGACAGCCTTGGTTCAAGCAAGGACAAAAGAGCTGAATTCCAGAGGTGAGGTGAGAGTGACAGCCCTTGATATCAAGGCTGCAGTTGACTGAGTGTGGCATTAAGGAGCCCTAATAAAACTGGAATCAATGGGAATCAGGAGGCAACCTCTCTGTTAGTTAGAATCATACTTAGAAGATGGTTATGATTGTTTGATGTTGGTCAGTCTCAGTTCTAGGACATCTCTACCGTAGTTCCTCAGGATCAGCAACTTCAGCTGTTTCATTAATGACCATCCATCTACCATAAGGGCAGAAGTGGGGATCTTCGACAATGGTGGCACAATGTTCAGCACCAATCATGATTCCTCAGATGATGAAGCAGTCGATGTTCAAATGCAGAAAAACCTGGAAAATATCCAGGTTTGGGCTGACATGTGAGAAGTGGTGTTTGCGCCGTATAAATTCCTGGCAATGATTATGTCCAACAAGGGATAAGCTAACCGCAGCTGAAATTCAATGGTATTAACTTCACTGAATCCCCTAATATCAACATCCTAGGGGTTACCATTGCCCAGAAATTGAACTAAACAAGTCATGTAATTACACTGACCACAAAACAAGGTCAGAAGCTTGAAATACAGCAGCAGGGAATTCACATCCTGACTCCCCAGAGCCTGTCCACCATCTGCAAGACGCAAGTCAGGAATGTGATAGAATGCTTCCCACTTGCCTGGATGAGTGCAGTTCCAACAACACTCAAGAAACTTGATATGATCCAGGACAAAACATCCATCAGTTCTGAGGAAGGGTCACTGGACCCGAAACATTAACTCTGATTTTTTTTCTTCACAGATGCTGTCAGACCTGCTGAGCTTTTCCAGCAACTTTTGTTTTTGTTCCTGATTTACAGCATACGCAGTTCCTTCGGCTTTGATTGGCACCACATCCATAAACATCCATTCCCTCCTCCACCGACACTGAGTAGCAGCAGTACGTACTACCTACATGAAGCGCTACAGAAATTCACCAAGGCTCTTTTGACTGTCCACTCCACTATAATTAAATGGACAAGAGGAAAGTTATTTTGAGTAAAATCCCAGTGGGCCACCATTGTCCATTGTGATGTAAGAAATGTGCTTTATATGTATTAGAGTATCATTTATTTTGAGTTTGGATTTTTGATTTTGAGCTGGTGGTATATGGGTTTTCTGTGCGTCTGAAGGGATTTAATAATTAAGTTAGTATTTCTGTAGCCCTGGTGAATTTTCTTTCTACAATACAATGTGAAAGAAAGACTACTTGGAGAGCAATGGATTTTTTCAAGATGGCGGCAGCAGGGTAGGAAGTGTTTGGGTTCTTGGCCTGTCGGCTTCTATCATCAGGCCTGCTGCATCCATTTTTAAAATTTTTTCTCAAACATCAAGTTCATCTGACCTTCTTTTGGTGGCTTCATGTAAGGAGGGAGGCACTGAGAGGCAGCTGCAGCGGAGAATGCGGTGTGGATCCAGATGTTCCTCATGGCTACATCTTGGTGGACCCTTCGACTAGGCTGCTGCGTTGGTGGCTTTGAAGGCATGTCCGGGCCCAGGATTCCAAATGATCAGCCTGGGACTCTATTTTGGTGGCTTCAGCAGCAGCTTTGGACTCCTTTCGGTGGCGTCGGTGGTGGTTTTTGTTGGCTTCAATCTGGGCGGCGTCGGCATTGGTCTGTGACTCCATGTGATGTTTACTTTGGCAACATGGGGGATCTGCTCCAGGATTCCGACAGGAGGTCGGGTCCTCGTGAAATGGACTAAGATGGACTTTGTCTTAAGTTGTCTATTTTAAATTCTTTTTTGTCTCTTTTACTACACTGTTCTGGAAGGACTGCTATTCTGAAATTTTTATTCCTTTATTTTTCTAAGTTATTACTCTGATTTTGTACTCTTGAAGGTCTGTAATGACAGACTTTTTATTTCTTTAATTTTCTACTTTTTTTCTGAATAATTTGTACTCAAGAATCTGTACCTTGCTACCTTTGTACCTAAGCAGGCACCATAAGTGGCAACTTGTTATCTTCTCAAGTGAATACATGTGACAAAAAATGAATTCTAATTTTTTGTTAACATGGGGAGAATTTATGCGTGAGCAAAGTAAGCTGTATGTTGTGTACACTTTCAGATAGAAGTTTCTGGAATTGCTTTTGGGTTTAAGGAAAACACACATGGCTTGGAAAACAGATTTTTAGTTTGAGTTTTGGGGCAGTTCAGCTGAAGCTACATGTGTACAACAATTGCTCCTGAGAAAGGGAGAGGATAGTAAACAATTGGAGTCACAAATACACTGACATCTACAAGATGAACTGCAGAAATTCACCAAAAGTCCTCAGACAGCACCTTCAAAACCCATGACCACTTCCATTTAGAAAGACAAATGTATATGGGAGCCTTCAAGTTGATGTGGCTCAGTGGTTAACAGTGGTGCTCCACAGCACTAGGGACCTGAGTTCAATTCCAGTCTCGGACAACTGTCTGTGTGGAGTTTGCACGTTCTCCCCGTGTCTGTGTGGGTTTCTGCCAGGTGCTCTTGTTTCCTCCCACAGTCAAAAGATGTGCAAGGTAGGTAGATTAGCCGTGCTAAATTTCCCATAGTGTTCAGGGTTGTGTAGGTGAGGTGTGTTAGCCATGGGAAATGTCAGTTTAGAGGGAAAGGATGGGGGCATGGCTCTAGGTGGGATACTCTTCAGAGGGTCAGTGTGGACTTGTTGGACTGAATGACCTGTTTTTGCACTGCAGGGATTCTAATCTAAGTTCCCCTCCCAGCAACCATCCTGAATTGGAAATATTTCACCGTTCCTTCACTGGGTCAAAATCCTGGAATCCTAATGGCATTGTGGGTCAACCTATAGCAGGTGAACAGCAGCAGTTCAAGAAGACAGCTCACCACCACCTTCTCAAAGGCAAGAAAATGCTGGAAAAGTCAGAAAATGCCCACATCCCACAAATGAATAAAAAACAGATGTACAGCATGGAAACAGACTCTTAGGTCAAGATGGCGGCAGCAAGATGGGAAGTGTTTGGGCTCCTGGCCTGTCTGCCAGATATTCTAAATTGATCTAATCTCATTTCCCAGCATTTGGCCCATATTCCTCTAAACCTTCCTATTCATACACCCACCCAGATGCGTTTAAAATGTTGTAATTGTACTCGCCTCCACCATTTCCTCAGGCATTATTAAAAAGAAAGCTATCTTAGTAAGGGAGTTTAGTAAAAGTTCCATTCTAGAAGTAGTAAGAACTGCCGATGCTGGAGTCAGAGACAACACAGTGTGGAACTGGAGGAAAACAGCAGGTCAGGCAGCATCAGAGGAGCCCATTTCTGAAGAAGGGTCCTGACCTGAAATGTCAGCTTTCCTGCTCCTCTGATGCTGCCTGGCCTGCTGTGTTCCTCCAGCTCCACACTGTGTCATCCATGCTAGAAGTCTTTGTTTGACACCCAAAAGGTGTCATTTGAAGGTTTGAAAGTTTAAGCTCAGATGTTTGATGAATCAAGGAAGAAGGTATCAGATTCTCACAACTGGAATTGAAACCTATGAAACAAGCTCTATGCAGGAGAGAGAAGGGAATTCTCTCAGGTGTTTGAGTACTCTAAGGGGATGGTATTGTGATTAATGGAATTGTAATATTACCATCTACTTCAGAATCTGTAAATGTGTTATATGTAAATAGTTTGGTTTCTTCTATTTCATCCTCATTTCCTTTACATAATAAGCTGCTGTTTTATTGTTAAAACCGAATCAGCAAAATTGTGTACCTACGTTTCAGTGAGAGACCACCTTGTCAGAAAGAAAAAAAATGAGCAAAATATGATCCATGAAGCCAGATGTCAATCTGGGATCTGATTTGTCCAGCAACAACATCAGCTGGAATTATAACACAGTGCGATAGGAGTTCAGTCGGGGACCAGGTGGAGAGATGATATGTGGTGGAGAATCCAGGTTCCCCAGATGTCCTTCCCTACATTTTTTCCCACTAGGAGTCATATCATCATTCTGCAAGACCTAGAGTCCTCCCATGACCTCTCTGAGTGTCTTTCCAGGTGTTCCCCTTATGACCTAGTTAATAATCCCTCCTCAATCAATTGTACCAACACTGGTTATTCATCATATTCTCGTGTGTGGCACTCTACTGAGTCTGAATAGCTATTGCATTTTCCTGCACCTTAATACCTACTGCACCTTACAATAATCTATTGTGTGTGGAGGGTTTTACAATGTTTCTGTTGCATCTGTCAAAATGACATTTTCGTTCAGAAAAGGAAGATTATGTGGAATGGGAAAAAACAAATAACTTTTCTGAGCATTTTAAGACTCGAGTCCTTCCAATTAGGGGGTGTTTTGATTTTATTTTAAAGCACTTTGTACAGAATAAATTCACATTGTACATTCTGCATTGTCAGGAGGAAATCTACAGATATTACATAGTGTGTAGACGCATGTACCATATAGAAATGACTAAATATCGAAAAGATCAGAGCCTGTAAAAGTAGTCATGCCCCATGTAAGCCCTCAGAGGCTAGTCTTGTGAAGAGTTATTTTCCCCACAGTAGATTGAAGAGATGAATAAGTGAATATGGTGACTGAAAAATTCCATCAGTTCAACCTTAATTACAAGCGAAAGCACCCGCACTATTCTCAGCTAATTAACAGATTGTGTTGTTAAATGATTAAAAAGTCAGAGCTAATACAGGTACGTTCTTTTGTTCATCATTTATTTAAGAGAAGACAGCACTTTGTACTACACTGTGCCAGGAGTGAATTAATTTAAACCGATTAGCAAAATCTGCCACCATGAATCATTGTCTGAATTAAGTGTGTTCGTCAAATAATTGAGGTTGTATGTTGGAATGTTTCCTTTAGTTAAATGACCTTCTTTCTGTCTATCCAGCCTTTGGTTGGATAAAAATTTGCATCCATCCGATTGTACTCCATTCTCAGAGTACCTCAAATCTGCACAAGTTTGTCCGATATCCTGATTTCAAAATCACTCAACACCATGATGAGAAATGAATGTTGAAGAATATGAAAGAACTTGTATTTATATAGCTCCATTCATGTCCTCAGCAAGTCCCAAAATGCATTCAATAAAGTACTTTTGAAAGGAACCATCGCATAGAACCAGTGCACTGCAAACTGCCACTAACAATGACCTGATTAGAACCAGATCATTTATAATTAGTGATATTATTTGAGGGATAGCTATTGGCCAAGAATTTGAGGAAAATTCCCCAGCTTCATAGAACCCAAGAATTATAAATAAAAACTGAAAGAACTGTGGATGCTGTAAATCATGAACAAAAACTAAGTTGCTGGAAAAGCTCAGCAGGTCTGGCAGCATCTGTGAAGGAAAAAACAGAGTTAACGTTTCGGGTCCGGTGACCCTTCCTCAGAACTGTTCTGAGGAAGGATCACCGGATCCGAAACGTTAACTCTGTTTTCTCC
>NW_025980374.1:2032-5709 GCF_021869965.1 Rhincodon typus | reverse complement strand
TACAATGAGACAGTGCCTCAGTAGTGACCCTCTGACAATGAGGCAATGCCTCAGAACTGACCCACTTAGAGTGCTGCACGACCGCAGAACTGACCATCTAAGCATGTGGCACACTCCGATCTGACCCCCTGACAATCAAGTACTCCCTCTGTATTTACCCTCTGAAAATGATGCACACACTCTGTATTGTACCTTTGACAAACAGGCACTGACTCAGTAATGACTCCCGATGATGAGGCATTCTATCAAGACTGAACATATGATATTAAGGCACCTGCTCAGTACTGACCATATGATAAGGAAGCATTCCCACAGTACTAAACCACTGACAGTGCTGTAATACCTCAGGACTGACCCTCCCATCATGTGACACTGCTTCAATTCTGACATCTGCATAATGAGGCACTGGCTCAGTCCTGACCCTCTGGCAATAATGCACTCCCATAGTTTTGACGCTCTGACAATGAGGCTTTCATTCAATATTTACATTGCGATAGACCTGCAAAATCTCAGTCCTGGCTGTCCAATCAAGAGGCTCATCCTCAATTCTAACCCTGTTACAATGAGATACTGCTTCAGTATTGACCCTCTGCGTCTGTATCATTTTAAACCCGATGTTATCTGTCTTCGGAGAGTCCACAAAACCATTTTGAAATCAAAGTAATCGTTTGAAAGATAGTTAAGTCGTAACAGTGCTGTTTTCTTGGTGTTTGTAATAAATTTCACGTAAATTTTGGACACACGAAATCGCAAAATTACAGAAGGGGAAGGAGGCCATTTGGCCCATCATACTGAGTTGTCTCCATCATCACATGCAAATCCTTTTTCCGCCTATCAACTGCACACCATTTTCATCCAATGCCCTCTGTACGTCTCCATTGAACCTCATTCATCACATTTACAGCAGTGCACTCCATGACCTAGCTACACACTGTGTGATAAAGCTCTTCTACGAGCAGGGACATCTTCTCCCTATCTACTCTGTTTAGTCCACTCACGATTTCAAAAAACCTCAATTCCATCTCCTGTCAGCCTGCTGTTGAGAGAGAACAGTCCCAAACTCTTCAATCTATTTTTACAGCTGAAGCTTTTCCTACCTGGAACCATTCTAGAAATAATCAACACATCAATGAATTTGCCTTTTTCCTATAATGTGCAGGCCACAACTGCGCACAATATTCCAGCTGAGATTTAACTTACCTTGCAGAATTTCAATATCATCAACTTCTTTCTCGGAAACTCTATACCCGTATTAACAAAGGCTGTATGCTTTATTTATTGCTCTCTCCAGCTGTACTGCTGCCATCATTTCAACTGTGCACGTCCATACTCCTATTTAACATTGGTAGGAAAAGTACTCGAAAGACAAAGCGCATCACCTTACACTTCTCTGCATTGTACCTCATTTTCCACCTATCTGTCCACTCCACCAACTTTTCAATGCACTTTTGGAGTTCCACACTATTCTTCTCACAATTTACAATTCTCAAGTTTAATGGCATCTGCAAACTTGGAAATTGTCCACTGCACACCACGATCAAGATAATTAATTATCTATCACGAACGACAAACGTACCAGTAGCAGTCCTTGTAGAATTCCACGACAAGCCTGCTTCCCAGCCTGAAAAATATCCGTTCACCATTATTGAAATATTGGGCTGGACAAAGAGGAAGGCATTCTTTCTTTGAATGATGCCACAGGCTTTCTAATATCCATTTCTGAATCTCACTGCATCATATAAAATGCAACGCAGCAACTCCTTGATAATGTCAGACGAGATCATACTCTGTCGTAACCAGAATGACACATAAGCCCTCAATTGACAAGCATCTGAGTCATGAACGCAACCTTCTGGGCCTCAGAAATGTCAACTGGAAGTGCTTTGTGCGTACAGTCTTTTGTCAAATCCTTCAGCCAACAGAGCAGCTGCTTCCAGGGCTGGAATATCTTCACGAAAGGAATGTTTTTGCAGGGCTACCGGGAAAGAGAAGGGACGTCTTCAAAGGTCTGCAGTCAAAGTAGGTTTGAGAGCCTTGATTCTATGGTGCCACTCTTGATTAAGTGGTTTGACAAAGTTCGCATGGTAGACTGGTTAACAAGGTTAGATCACATGGAATACAGGGAGAACGAGCCATCTGGATACAAAAATTGACTAGAATGTAAGAGAGAGTGTGGTGGTAGAGGGTTACTTTTCAGATTGAAGGCCTGTGACCACCGGGTTGGAGGGTTTGAGCTATAAGGAGAGGCTGAATAGGCTAGGGTCATTCTTCCTGGAGTGTCAGAGGGAGAGGAGGACCTTATAGGCGTTTATAAAATCATGAGAGCATGACTCGGGTGAACAACCAGGGTCTTCTCTCCGAGGTCAAGGAATCCAAAACTAGATGTCATGTGTTTATTTTGAGACGGGAAGTTTTAAAATGGACCTAAGGGGCAACATTTTCATGCAGAGGATGACACATGTATGCAATAAGCTGCCAGTAGAATGGGTGAAGGATGGCACAATAACAAAAGTTCTGAGGCAAGTGAATGGGTCTACGAATAGGAAGGGTTGAGGGATACGGCCAAACTGAATCGATTAATTTTGGTTATCTGGTCAGTATGGACGAGTTGGACGAAAGTGTCTGTTTTCATACTGTACATCTGCGATTCTATGATTCCATGTTTCACTGACAATAAGGCACTTTCTCAGTAATATCCTCTGAGAAAGAGGCACTCCCACACTGCTGCAAATACCTCAGTACCAACCCTCTTAATATGTGGCACTCCCTCAGTTCTAACCCATTGACCGTGACACAATGCCTCTGGACTGACTCTCTCATCAGTTGGCACTCCCTCAATTCCAACACCTACACAATGAGGCACTGCCTCCGTATTGACCCTCTGACTCCTACAGATCTGACTCACTGACAGTCCTGTATTGTTAGTCCTGACCTTTTAATCATTTCGCACTCCCTCAATTCTGATCCCATTACATTGAGGAACTGACTCAGTATTAACCCTCTGGCAATGAGGGGGCCCCTCAGTACTGAACCTCTGACTGTGCTTCAATACCTCAAGACTGACACTCTGTCAATGAGGCATTCCCTCAGTTCGACCTTCTCTAAGTGCTGCAATACCTCAGCACGGCTCCTGTAATCAAGTGGCACTCCTTCAATTCTAACCCCTTTAGGATGTGGCACTGCCTCAATATTGACCTTCTGACAATGAGGCACCCCCTCACTATTGAATGTCTAATTATGTGGCATACTCTCAATCCTGAACCCTTTACAATGAGGGAACGTTCACTGATGATTGCACAATGTTCAGAACCATTCGCACCTCCTCAGATACTGAAGCAGCCCTTGTTCAAATGCAACAAGACCTGGCTTGGGCCAACAAGTGCCAATAACATTTGTGTCACACAATAAAACCATCTCCAATAAGAGACAATCTAACGACTGCCCCTTGGCATTCTAAAGTGTTACCATCACTGAATCCCCACTATCAACATCCTGAGGGTCATAATTGAAAAGAAACTCAACTGCACTCACCACATAAACACAGTGCAAGACCAGGTCAGAAGCCAGGAATACCACAGGGAGTAATTCTCCTCCTGACTCCTCAAAGCCTTTCCACCATCTACAAGGCACAAGTGAGGAGTGTGATGGAATAGTCTCCACTTGTCTGGATGAGTGCA
>NW_025980374.1:1619-1932 GCF_021869965.1 Rhincodon typus | reverse complement strand
TTCTGACAATGAGGCACCCCCTCACTATTGAATGTCTAATTATGTGGTATACTCTCAATCCTGAACCCTTTACAATGAGGGAACGTTCACTGATGATTGCACAATGTTCAGAACCATTCGCACCTCCTCAGATACTGAAGCAGCCCTTGTTCAAATGCAACAAGACCTGGCTTGGGCCAACAAGTGCCAATAACATTTGTGTCACACAATACAATCATCAACAATAAGAGACAATCTAACGACTGCCCCTTGGCATTCTAAAGTGTTACCATCACTGAATCCCCACTATCAACATCCTGAGGGTCATAATTGA
>NW_025980374.1:1012-1519 GCF_021869965.1 Rhincodon typus | reverse complement strand
CCAGGAATACCACAGGGAGTAATTCTCCTCCTGACTCCTCAAAGCCTGTCCACCATCTACAAGGCACAAGTGAGGAGTGTGATGGAATAGTCTCCACTTGCCTGGATGAGTGCAGCCCCAACAACACAAGAAGCTTTAAACCATCTCGGACAAAGCAGAACGCTTGAGTGGCACTACATCCACAAATATCCACTCCCTCTACCACCGACAGTCAGTAGCAGCAGTGTATGCTGTCCACAAGATGCCCTGCAGAAATTCAATAAAGATCCTCAGACAAACCCACGACCACTTCCGTCTGGAAGAACAGGGGTAGCATATTAGAAATGCCACCTTCCAGTTCCCCTCAAAGCCATTCACCATCATGACTTGGAAATACATTGAATGCAACTGTGAAGGAAGACAGTCATCCACCAAGAGGGAGAAAGAGAGAGAGAAAATCTGAGAGAAATTACAAATGCTGCAGATAAACTAAAATTGTAATCTTCAAATATCCTAATTAATAGCACT
>NW_025980374.1:0-912 GCF_021869965.1 Rhincodon typus | reverse complement strand
AAGCATGGGAGTGTGTGTGTGGTGGTGGGGGGTGGCTAGGTTAATGATGTTCTTCTGTTTCCTTCACTGGCTGAATGTTAAAAAGAATGCATCAGTTAGTCAAGTGATCAACTCCCCATGGGAATGGTGGGGAGTGGCGGGTGGAAGAGGTTAAGGGATAAATGTGCGTTGGGAAAACCATCCAAATTGGGGGAGTCATGTATGAGGCTGAGACTGTCAGAATGCTGATGGGTGGGGCAGAGGACGAGGAAAGATGCAGCAACCGTCTGCTCATGTTGTGGGATACTGTTGCACCTGTCAGAGCAGGACATGGAGAGGAAGTAACATAATGAATGCATATGGAACTGAAACATCAAATTTACAGGGCAACAACTGTTCCATCTCCAAGGACTTGGTGCAAATGCGTTAACAACTGAACAGACCGGCAAATTCCAGGAGAGGTTGTCACTCGGCAGACTTTTCATCATTTCATCAGAAGGCTGAGGACAACCTGAGCTTCTGAAAATTTCCACATTAAGACACAAGTCAGCCCTGGACAGGTGCAGCTCCAACAACACAAGAAGCTCAACACTGTTCCGGACAAAACAGCCCACTTGATTGGCACCACATCCACAAACATTCACTCCTTCCACCACCAACACTGAGTAGCAGCAGTGTGTACCATCTACAAGGTACACTGCAGAAATTCCTCCAAAAATTCTCAGACAGCGCTTTCAAAACACGTGACTACTTCCATCTAGAAGGACAAGAGCAGATACATGGGAATACCACTCCCTACAAGATCCCCTCCAAACTATAAATATGTCACCATTCCTTCTCTGTCACTGGGTCAAAACCCAGGACCTGCCTTCCTAACAATATAGTCCTTACAAGCAGTGGCCAGTGGTTCGCACTGCTGCCTCACAGCACCAG
>NW_025980373.1:719-5710 GCF_021869965.1 Rhincodon typus | reverse complement strand
GTTGCTCATTGTGCCTCACTGTAGGGAAATCAAAGTCAAGAATAATTCTAAGGTGCAACACAACTAGGAGCCAGGATCTGTAGGCAAAAGATTTTCAATAAGAAGACATATTGTAAAGTCAATATGATCCCATTTAAAATGCATATTGCCCCTTTAAATACATTTTAGCATTATCTATATAGCAATCCTTGAGGCAGTTTAAGTAGTAAATTGAGGTTTTTGAAGTACAGGATGTGTTTTGCATTTTAACTAACAACACCAAAGTAGATGATCTTGTTGATGCTCTTTGTTATTTGTGGTTCCTTGCTATGCGCAATTTTGTTGCTGTTTCCTGGCATTACAACAGTGACTAAACTTCAAAAGTAATTCGTTGGCTGCAACGTGCTTTGGTACGTTTCTGAAATGTGAAAGGAGTCTCAAACTGGAAGATGCAAACTTAATATGCTATAAAGCCAGTGGTAGCAAGGATTAAATATGGTACTCAAAACGTAAGCCTTCCTGCTCTTATGATGCTGCTTGGCCTGCTGTGTTCATCCAGCTCTGCACCTTGTTGTCTAGGTTTAGGACTGAGTTGAGGAGGAACGTCTTCACCCAAAGAGTTGCGAATCTGTGAAATTCCCTGCCCACTTGAGACTCCCTCGTTGAATGTATTTAAGGCAAAGATCGATAGATTTTTAAACAGTTGAGGAATTAAGGGTTAGGGTCAGCAGGTGGCTAAGTGGAGCTGAGTCCACGAAGAGATCAGCCATGCTCTTATTGGATGGCTCGAGGGGCCAGATAGCCCACTTCTGCTCCTATTTCTCATGTTCTTGTGTAGACACTCATTCAGCAAAGAGGCTTATAACCAAAGTGTCTACAGCAGCGACAGTGAGGCGCATTAACCCAAAGAAATCATGACTAGCTACTCCTCCTCAAGAATTAGACGCTGATGGTGACCTCCAAATTTGTTTTTCCTTTTGTCTGTCCTTGGGAGAAGTTATATAATCTCAAATAGATTTCTGATGCTTCAGCGAACAATAAGAAGGCTCAATCTAAACTGGATACTGGGGGGGAGGGGTGGCTGGTGTGTTCATTCTTTCAGATATTGTGTCATCGATCAAGACCACAAGAAATAGGAACAGGCAGTTCAGTCACCTTTTTATTAATGTTTTAACATTTCCCTGGGGCGGGGAGAGAGAGAGACTGCACTGCACTTCGCTGAAAATATAAGTGTACACTGCACATCGTTCCAAGTCGCCCGTAAGATGTAGGACCATTCGGCCCGTCGGGTCTGTTCCGTCCTTCAGTGGCTGCTGAGCTGATCATCCTCAACTCCACTTTCCTCCCTTTTTCCCCCATAACCCTTGTGTCCCCCCTTTTTACTGATGAAAATCCCTCACTCTCAGCCTCAAATATACTGAATGACCCAGCCTCAACAGCCCCTCTGCGGTAAAGAATTCCACAGATACACTCCCCTCGGAGAGAAGAACTTCCTGCTCATCTCTGCCTTAAATGTGTGACCCCCTTATTCTGAGATTATACCCTCTGGACCCAGACTCTCCCACAAGGGGAAACAAACTCTCTACATCAACCCTGTCAATTCCCCTGGTTAATCTTGTAGATATCAATAAAGGGCATCTTTCATTCTTCTAAACTCTGATCAGTACAGGCCCAAACTACTCAATCTCTCGTCATAAGACCGTCCATTGCCAGGAAAGGCAAGTGAGCCTTCTCTGGACTATCTCCAACACCAGGATATCGTTCCTTAGATACGGGGCCCAATCCTCCTCATTAAATGGAGAAACCTATTTCTCCTGAACCATCTTCATCTCACTGCGTCAAAAATGTCAGACGCAGGAAGAAACAAAGCTGGGGAGAAGGAAAAGGAGATGGAAAGTAGAGATGGAGAGAGAAAGAAAGTAGAGAGAGATTGAGTGAGAGAGAGAGTGAAATAGAGAGAGTGAGAGAGAGTGGGAGAGTGAGCTCAGGAATTCCCTCTGTAATCCTCCGTGCCTCTCTCCCTCTCTCTCTCTCTCTGTCTCTCTCTCTCTCTCTCTCCCCCTGCTAACTGAAAGCTGACCTCATTGAAAACCTCACCCTCAGTACTCCTTCTGTCACACTGGGGCTGGGAGCGGTTGGGGTGTTAAGAGACGCTATATTAATGCACGCTTTCGTGTGAATTCAACACATACTGGGTTTGTAAATACATGAACAAAAGCACCTTTCTTATCAGATTGTAATCTCACTAACCACTGCTTCCTCTATCCTCCATCCCCCAGCTCAATGTCTGCTCAAACACATCCTGACGGCCAGTGACATTGTGTGACCGAGAACCCTCCCTCGCTCTGCAGCCCCACTGTGCTGTGGAGACAGACTTTCAGGTTATTTTTAAATAGAATCCCCACAGCGTACAAACAGGCCATTCGGCCAACAAATCCAAACCCACCCTCCAGGGACCATTCCACTCTGCACTATGCTGGCATTTCCCAAGGCCAATCCATCCTAACCTGCACATCCCTGGGGCACTATGGGTAATTTAGCACGGCCAATCCACCCTAACCTGCACATCCCTGGGGCACTATGGGTAATTTAGCATGGCCAATCCATCCTAACCTGCACATCCCTGTGCACTATGGGTAATTTAGCACGGCCAATCCACCCTAGCCTGCACATCCCTGTGCACTATGGGTAATTTAGCACGGCCAATCCATCCTAACCTGCACATCCCTGTGCACTATGGGTAATTTAGCATGGCCAATCCACCCTAACCTGCACACCTTTGGACTGTGGGAGGAAACTGGAGCACCTGGAGGAAACCCACGCAGACACGGGGGGAGAATGTGCAAACTCCACACAGACAGTCGCCCGAGGTTGGGTTCGAACCTGGGTCCCTGGTGTGTGAGGCAGCAGTGCTAACCACTGAGCCACAACCATGTATCATAAAGTGATACCTGGAAAGTTTTGACTGAATCATTCATGATAGTTCTGTTCCCCACACTATAGGAGAGATTTGATTTCACTGGAGGGTGTGTGGAGAATTCACCAGGATATTACCTGTGCTGGAGAGTGATTTAGTTACAAAGAGAGCCTAGATAACATTGGGATGATTAGGCTTAGAGCAGAGAAGGACAGAACTGACTGAGGTGTACAGGGTTATGAGGGGCATGGAGAGGTTACATTGAACAGAATTCCACCCCTCAATAGAAGGATCGATACCCATCGATTTAAGTTCCAAGATTGAAGTTTTAGGGGGAATTTGAGGAATCGTGTTTTTTTTTCAGAGAAGTGTGCGTGTCAGGAATCTCACTACTGGTGAGGTCACCAATCTGTTTGTCTCTCGCGTTCTTTTTCCTTTCACAATCTGTAACTGCATGTCCCTCTCTGCTCTGTCCAGCACCTCCACCCATCCCCACCCCCAGCTCACACTTTGAATCCCTCAATGAGATCTCCCTCTCAGCCTCCTACTCTCTAAGCAGAACACTCCCAACTCCTTCAATCCTCTCTCATGACATTCTGACTCGATTTACCTAAAGGAAAGCTGCCGAGCAGGAGCTCAAATATGGTTGAATAACATAGTGCAGTCTTAAGAGTTTCAGAGACTTAGAGTCATAGAGTCATACAGCACAGAAACAGACCCTTCGGCCCAACCAGTCTGTGCCAAACATAATCCCACCTGCCTGCCCCTGGCCCATATCCCTCCAAACCTTTCCAAATCATGTACTTATCTAAATGTCTTTCAAACATTGTAACTGTACCCACATCCACCACTTCCTCTGGAAGTTCATTCTGCACATGAGCTGTTCTCTGTGTCAAAAACATTTCCCCTCACATCTTTTTAAAATCTTTTTTCTTCTCACCTTAAAATTATGCCCCCAGTCTTGAAATCCCCCAACCCTAGGGAAATAACACCTGCCACGCACCTTCCTCTACACTTCTCACAATTTTATAAACTTCTATAAGGTTACCTCACAGCCTCCTACGTTCCAGTGACAGAGATCCCAGCCTATCCACGTTCTTGTTGTAGCTCAAAACCTCCATTCCCAGAAACATCCTGGTAAATCTTTTCTGAACCCTTTCCAGCTTAACAGTACCCTACCTATAACAGGGCGACCAGAACTGGACACAGTGCTCCAGAAGAGGCCTCAACAACGTCCTGTATAACCTCAACATGACGTCCCAACTCCTATACTCAAAGGTCTATGTGATCCAAGTGTAATTTTTTCCACTCTCCTTCAAATCCTCTCCAAACCCCCCGTCTCTTATACCAAATCTAATCCGTGGTTATTAAAACAAATATTTGGGGAGTAGGTTCTCCTCTAGCAAGATCCTTTATCGATGTACCCTTTTCTGCTAGCCTTTCCCTATGCCAATATTCTCTGCTCCTGGGATCACAATCCCAGCCTCTGGGGTCAAAACACCTCTGGTTGGGTCAACCTTCCCCAAAATGTCTCATAGCAAGCAGGTTCAAATCAACTTTGACCCCCTCCCAAAAACCCCACCTCTTGCCCACTTCTCAAGTCAATACAGGCAGATAACATGAAGAGCTGTTCACAAAATATCTTGGTCAAAGACAGAGGGATGAAGAGTCTGGCGAAGGTGGAGAGAGAGGGAGAGAGACAGAGAGAGAGGCGGGTTGAGGGGGGTGGAGTTTGTAAGGGGCAGGATAATTCTAGAATGCAAGGCCAACAGACAGCTGAAGGCATGGCCACCAATAGTGGAGCGACGGGCTGGGAGATTGGGAAAATCCAAGAGATCCAAGGAGTGTTTGGAGGTCAAAGAGAGAGCGAGAGATATCAAAAAAAAGGGACAGTGTGGCACAGGAACAGGCCCTTCGGCCCGGCAAGACTAGAGGAAGTTATAAAAATAGGAACAGGTTTGGGATCTGGAGGTGGTGACAGAAATAGGGAGGGGGTGTAGGAGCTGGAGAAGGTTACAGAGATAGGGAGGGGGTGTAGGAGCTGGAGAAGGTTACAGAGATAGGGAGGGGTGTAGGGGCTGGAGGAGGTTACAGA
>NW_025980373.1:0-709 GCF_021869965.1 Rhincodon typus | reverse complement strand
TACAGAGATAGGGAGGGGTGTAGGGGCTGGAGGAGGTTACAGAGATAAGGAGGGGAGTAGGGGCTGGAGGAGATTACAGAGAGAGGGAGGGGTATCTTGTTAACTAAGAGCCTTTTTGCCTTGACATTGCCCTGATCCCTCTCTTCCCTCCCTAATCATGTATCTGAGGTTTGAGTTATAAAGAAAGGCTGGGACATTTTTCACTGGAGCATTAGAGGTTGAGAAAATAATGAGGCGTGCATATAGAGTTACTGGAATTGTCTTTTCCCTCGAGTGGAGGATTTCAAGAACAGAAGGTACATTTTTATGGTGAGAGGAAGAGAGATTTAAAAAAGACATGAGGGTGAAATTTTTGCACAGAGAGTGGTACATATGTGGAATGAACTTCCAGAGGAAGTGGTGGATGTGGGTATAGTTACAACGTTGAAAATACATTTGGCTAAGGACATGAAGACGAAAGGTTTGGAGGGATATGGGCCAGGAGCAGGCAGGTGGGACGAGTTTAGTTTGGGATAACGGTCGGCATGGACTGGATGGACCGAAGGGCCAGTTTCTGTGCTGTAGGCCTCCACGACTCTTAAATATTGCCGTTGTATCTGCTTCTACCAACTCTGTAAACCCCTCCAGCCCCTACATCCCATCCCTATCTCTGTAACCCCCTCCAGCCCCTACACCCCCTCCCTATCTCTGTAACCTCCTCCAGCCCCTA
>NW_025980372.1:0-5712 GCF_021869965.1 Rhincodon typus | reverse complement strand
ACCGCATCCCAAAACCAGTCCAGCTCGTCCCTGCCTCCCTAACCTGTTCTTCCTCCCACCTATCCCCTCCTCCCACCTCAAGCCGCACTTCCATCTCCTACCGACCAACCTCATCCCGCCCCCTTGACCTGTCCGTCCTCCCTGGACTGACCTATCCCCTTCCTAACTCCCTACCTACACTCACCTTTCCTGGCTCCATCCCCGCCTCTTCGACCTGTTTGTTTCCTCTCCACCTATCCTCTCCTCTATCCCTCTTCTATCCGCCTCCCACTCTCTCCCTATTTATTTCAAAACCCCCTTCCCCTCCCCCTTTTCTGATGAAGGGTCTAGGCCCGAAACGTCAGCCTCTCTGCTCCTATGATGCTGCTTGGCCTGCTGTGTTCATCCAGCCCTGCACCTTGTTGTCTCGGATTCTCCAGCATCTGCAGTTCCTACTATCTCAGGTCAATTAAAGGGTCTGGTAAGGCAATTTGGCAGATGCCACTGGAATTCTTCCATTGCTATGCACGTCCCATTGAGACAAATGCACGACAAATCAATAGAGTTGGCCTTCAGAGGTTGAGTGTGGGATTGGATTAGCAAAGTTAGAACATCCATCTGCTGATAGCCTTTGAGTGGAGGACTTGCATGTCTATAATGATGGCCTTGCAAGCTGAGGCTATTGTTAGTTTAAACTATTTTGAAAGCTCTTAAGAAAATGTATCCATCTTGAGACATACTCTCCCACATGCATCAGAAGCACCCTCACTAATTGTGGGGCTGCTGATCTTTGTGTTGGTTGGCTACCTTTGACCCTTCAGTCACAGGGGTCCAGTTGTTGTCCTTAATTAAGCAGCAGACACTTTTTCTGGCCTCAAATTCTCTCACTCCAATTGCTGCAATGAAAAAGGAAAGTGGACAACGAAGGACATTCTCTTGGCCTGAGTGCTGCAATTCAAATATGGTTAAAGGGCATTAGGATTCCAGAGGTTTAACCAATCTGCAAAACTAAGGATTGTGAAGCTGGCTGTTCACCTATCAGTGTCAATGATACCAGTAAATCCCAGTGCAACAGCTGCAGCATTCAACTGTCCACTCTTAGTGCTCACTTCAGAGACTGACCTGTATATCTTCTGTTTTAATTTTTATCAAGAAGCATATTACCTGAACGGTAAGAGATAGAAAGATCTGGGTGCTTCAGTGCATGAATCTCACAGGCACAGCAAGCAATCAGGAAAGCTAATAGAATGTTAAGTTTTATTAGAGAATTGAAAGTAGGGACGTAGGAGGTTATACTTCAGTTGCATGGGGCTTTGGTGAGACCCCATTTGGAATACTGTGTATCACACCAGTCCTTGTATTTAAGGGGCGAATGTTAATGCACAAGAAGCAGTTCAGAGAAGGTTTATTAGACTGATGAGGTTGAAATCAGTCGTGATGTTATTAAATGGTGGAGCAGGTTCAAAGGGCCAAAATGCTCTTGTTCCTTCTCCATATGTTTAAGTGAAATCCAAATAACGATGGGCTGAAGGCTTATGCCTACTATTTTCCATGGTCTTATAGACCTTCTACTAGAGGTCTTAATTTGTTAATAATTGCTCAAAGTTACTTTGCATTAACAAACTAATGTTAAAACCTTGTTTTTTAAATATCCAAATCAAGACTGTATTGAATGGTTATGGCTGTTTTTATTGTTACCTTATGCAATTTAGTAATGTGACTGTCTTTTATTCTGCACTAATTTTTCACTTTTTTTTCAGGCTTCATGCAGTTTATTCAGTCTGTGCCTGTTGCTGAAGTATTAGCGACAGAAGGAAGTATACAGGTAAAACAAATAACGTAATGATCAGATCTTTGTTCTATATCAGATATATTTTTAATAATAAGGTACATAACGATTAAGACCCCGAAAGCTTGTGTTTTCAAATAAATTTGTTGGACTATAACCTGATGTCATGTGATTTCTGACCATAAAGCTTAATTCATTTATCAATCAAAAATCTATTTCACTCAATTTTGGAAATGGTCACTGATGCAGCCTCCACTGCTTTCTGGGCAAGAGAATTCCACAGACTTTGTTTGCATCAATACATTGATGTTTCCAACTAGTTTTAGAGGAGTATAATTTGTAGAAAAGACCTCTTGGGGAAAGGGCCTGTTCTGGTCTTTTCTTCCACACCCACCATCAAAATATAGCAAAAGCTGAATGTCGATTTTGTACATAGCAGAGCTTTAGGAATTACTTTCAAAGAAAAAAGTAGCTAATGACTAAAGTGTCAAGAAATGCTGTTTCTGTGGTACCTGTCAAAAGTCAAGAAAGCAAAATCTGCTCCTATGATGCTGCTTGGCCTGCTGTGTTCATCCAGCCCTGCACCTTGTTGTCTATGTACAAACAGGAGTAAGCCATACAGTCCATCAGATATTCTCCCATTCTGCATCATGGCTGATCATCATCTCAGTGCAGGGAAGTGGCACTATCTCCATATCACTCCAAGTTGTTTGTCTCTTTATTTACAAGATAAATTTTAAATTCTCAATACATCATTGCTGTTCCAATGCCATTTCATCAGCAATCTCTATTCTAGGAACAATATTCCTAGTATCCTCGTAAAACCAGTTTGTAACAAAATAGAAAAATTTTAGGTCCACATCTTCCCTTCCGATCTTTGGATTGTCAGAGGTACTCCCGGTGATGTGCTCCAGGACTGCTCTGAATACATTGTGGAGTCGTGAAGTCATAGAGTAATACAGCGTGGAAACGGGCCCAAACTGGTCCATGCTGACCATGGTGCCTGCTCAGCTAGTTCCAATTGCACGCATTTGGTCCATATCTCTCTCAAACCCTTCTCATCCATGTACCTATCCAAATGTTTTTTTAAATGTTGCTATTGTACCTGCCTCAACCACTTTCTCTGGCAGTCCATTCCATAAACGCACCACTCTCTGCATGAAGAAGTTGCCCCTCAACTCCTCCTTAAATCTATCCCCATCTCACCAAAAACAATGCTCTCTAGTTTTCGATTCCCCATCTCTTAGAAAACAAACCATATGTATTCATACTATCAATGCCCCTCATGACTTTATACAGTTCAATAAAGTTCTCATTCTCCTATGTTCCAAGGAATAAAGTCCTATCCTGGCCCACCTCTCTGTATAACTCAGGCCTACTAGTTCTAGCAACATCCTTGGAAATCTTCTTTTCACAATATCCAGTTTAACTATGTCTCTCCTATAACAGAGTGACCAAAACTATACACAATACTCCCAACTGCGGCCTTGCCAACGACTTCTACAACTGTAACAAAACATCCTAACTCATATACTCAATGCCTTGATTGACGAAAGCCAGCATGCCAAATGCCTTCACCACTCTGTCCACCTGTGATGCCGCTTTCAATGAACTATGTACTTGTACTCCAAGGTTCCTCAGTTCTTGTCTGAGCTTCTTCTAAAATTTAAACAACCAATGGGCAATTGCCCTTCTTCTCAGGACCCAATGAAAAGGCCTCCAAATCTGATTTCATTACCCACGAAATGCTAGACAGGAATAAAACCTCATCTAAATTCCAGGCAACTATAAAACTAACTCCTCCAAATGCTCATACTAAAATCTCTGACCTGCCTCTCAGATGAGCCTACCACTCGAATCCCCACCCTACAATCACGCTACCGGCTCTGCCCTACACTCTAATTCACTTTCCTTCTCTCCATAGCTCTACAAAGAAGCTTCAATGACTCTAATACAAAGGTTAGATCTCAAATTGGAAGATTCCTGAAAAAAATCAAGACTGTGTTAAGAGGGTTTGAAGAAGAGTCGTACTGGACTATGTTAATTCTGTTTCTGTCTCCACAGATGCTGCCAGACCTCCTGAGTTTCTCCAGTATCCTCTGTGTTTGTGTTTTTTTTAGCATTTCTGAGCCTGATTGGAATATCTGGACCTATTCTTATATGGAATTTTTTTTCCACTTTAATATATTCATTTAGCAAATTGTTTGTTTGTGTTTTATAAATATTTAATAAATCTGAATACAGTGCAAATTAGCATGAAACATTAGGATTAATAATCCTGCATTTTACAAATATTGGCTAACATAATTTCTGCCTATTGATTTTATAATGTAATGACACTTTCAACCACGTTTTAACCTTTTGAAGTACAACTTTGTTTTATTATCTTAGATTCTATATGTATCATATGAACCATTTGCATTTTAATCACAGAGGCACTTTTAAGTGAGGAGTGTTTTCTGGTTTCTTACTTGCTAATAAGCAACGCAGGTCAGGTTAAAGTAGTTGATTCGGCTTTAGTTCTTTTTTCATTCAACTTTGTAATATTAACTGACAGGTAATTTTTCACTAAGGATTCCAAATACTTAAGTACTTTTATGAAAACACAATCCCAAATGTTTCTAATGTTGAGAGAAAGAAGATGAACTCAGGATTCCTTGTAACCTAATGCCTTCAATTATCCATTTTCTAGAACTTCTTCAGAAAACATGCACCCAGTGAAAAAGGGCCCTCTGGTATCAGTGCTGAAGTTATGGATACGTATGTTAAAAGCTGTGGTAAGTAGTAGGGATCAATGGGCAACTAAATATTTCTAACAGGCAATTATCTCAGATTTGATGGTTTGTAATAAAGATGTAATCTCATTCTGTATTATGGTCTTTTGTCCAAAACTCATACCTAAGCAACAGAACCCATTCAATAGAATATTGTATCGAGTTCTTGGACTTACCAATAGGCATTTGATAAAATGCCACATGGACAAGGTGACCACACAACATGTAAAGAGAATGTGACAGCGTGTCTAGGAAGTTGGTTAAAAACAAGAAAGCAATAGTGGCTATTTAACGTCTTTATGCTAGAAGATCAGTATGTATGTTCTTACATGTTTCAATCACATTGCCTCTACACTTCTAAACTCCAGTTGATACAAGCTGAATATGCTCATCCTTTTCTCATAATCTGTCCATCCAAGGCATTAGTCTAGTATACCTTCTATGAACTGTTTCCAGTGCATTTGCATCCTTAAACAAGGAGATCAAAACTGTGCACAATGCTCCATATGTGTCTCAGGAATGACTTTTATGACTGAAGCATAACCTTCCTACTTTTGTGTTCAGTTTCCCTCATTGTAAATGATAATATTCTATTAACCTTCCTCATTAATTGCTGTACCTGCATAAGAGTCTTTTGTAATTCATCTTTTCAGTCTGTCATCATTTAGATAGTATGCCTGTTTGTTGTTCTTCCAGTCGAAATGGACATTTTCACATTTTCCTTAATATACTGTTTGCCAGATCTTTACAACTCACTTAATCTGTATCGCTTTGTAACCTCATTGATTGATCTCAGCAACTTAAATTTCTATCTATCTTTGTATCATCAAATTTAGTAACTATACCTTTAATCCAAGTCTTACATCCAATCAACCAGAAAAAAAACAATCCCCAACCTCGCACTGCCCGCTTCTATCTCCTTCCCAAAATCCACAAACCTGAATGCCCTGGTCGACCCATTGTCTCCGCCTGCTCCTGCCCCACCGAACTGATCTCCAACTATCTAGACTCCATTTTCTCCCCCTTGGTCCAGGAACTCCCTACCTATGTCCGTGACACCACCCACGCCCTCCACCTCCTCCAGAACTTCCAATTCCCCAGTCCCCAACACCTCATCTTTACCATGGACGTCCAGTCCCTCTACACCTGCATTCCCCATGCAGATGGCCT
>NW_025980371.1:0-5712 GCF_021869965.1 Rhincodon typus | reverse complement strand
GAAGGCTGACGTTTCGGGCCCGAAACGTCAGCCTTCCTGCTCCTCTGATGCTGCTTGGCCTGCTGTGTTCATCCAGCTCTACACCTTGTTATCTCAGATTCTCCAGCATCTGCAGTTCCTACTATCTCTGAAACATATCACTCCAGGTTTGGTTATACCAAGACTGAATGGCCTACTCTTGCTCCTAGTTTCTATGTTTCAGATTAGCAGCTGCACTGCAAAACAAGGGTGGATTCTTTCTGGGCAGGAGAAGATGACATTTCCATTCTTCTACATTTCATTGTGCACCACTGCATCAGGAAGTTGACAGACACCCTACACAGTCAAGGGGGAAATTTATCTTCTTCCCTCTGACCAGAGAGCAGCAGGAGGTGCAAACACACACAGCTCTGTCAGACTAGTGGAGTTCCCATTGGCACATAGTACCATTGACTCTGCAGACCCCACATCTTAAAGAAAAAGCTTCAAGAATGGAGTTAGTGAATGCCCACATTCTTGGCATTTGTCACAACTTATTCATCCAACTCCACTCAGTTCTACCCATGACCTGTGAACCATCACAAAGAGCCACACTATTGGGTGGCAGCAATTCTCTCCCACCACCACTATACAATCATTTCATGACACCACTACTCCAGCCAACCATACATGATAATGAGCCTGTAATGAGAGTCATACGGGAATCACAAAGGTTGTGGAGCAAATTGGAGGTGTTTAATTCACAATTTACTGCTTGGACTCTTCAGAAGAAATCTCAAGAAAACAGGAGGTGCAGGTGAAGCTAGAAATGGAAGATGTAGAAGTGAATAAGGCCATTTGTCCCATCAAGTCTGCTCTGCCATTCAAAGAGATCATGGCTGATCTGATAGCCCACAACTTCACTTTCCTGTCTTTTCCTATAACGTTGGTTTCCTTACCGATCAGAAATCTGTCTATCTCAGCCTTGAAGAGGGAGAATAGTAGGGGTCTGGCCAATCATAATGGCAGACCCTCATTTGCAGCTGAATGATAGTATGGAAGTGTTAGAGGAGGAAGGTATGGTCAACCTTGTCAAAGGCTGTTGTCTGATTGTAAATGATGAGGACAGAAAATTTACCTTTGTCAAGTCTCACAGGATTGTCATAAGGTTAGGCCTGGGTTGTTGACACATGATAGTTCACACCCATGTCACTGAGTATCAACGGCCTTTATTATTTATAACTATATACAAGAATTAGTATGTGAGGACATTTCTGGAACCCTGTACATTCAGGTCCCATCTCCATGTGATCTGACGTCATTATGATATTTCTCCTCACATGCATGCTAATTACATATCTATTACATGTCTAGCAGCTATTCTTAGAATAATGGTATAGTTGACCATTACTCCACAAGGATGCTACTTAATAATGTTAATAAGCATTTCATCTCTCCACGGCGGTCATTCAGATACTCCTATATCATAAAACTAGAGTTGGATAGGGGAATTCACATTCTGACCTGATCTTCTCCCTGCACCTCACATTCCCACTTCTGAGTAAGTCAATATCAAGGCCCTAATACACTCTGAAGTGAGCGAAGAAGTCACACAGGTGTAAAACCGACCACCTCATCTGCAAAGCAATTGGAAATGGGCAATAAATGTTGCTCAGATCCAGAGTATAACATTGATGAAAGGTCATTGTTCCATGTTCTGTTTTCAACTGCCTGAAAACAGACCTTTAGAGTTAGTTCCTATGTTATTTATGTAAGCTCTGTTTTTGGAAGTTGTACTTTATCCCAAAATGAATTTTTGGAACCATTTGTAGAATGAAAACAAATAAATAAAAGGCTTTTGAAGAGCTTGAGTATTTTGATTAAATTAACGGCAGGTGGAAATAAAGACAAAGAAATTAGGCAACAGTTGTAATTTCGGATAAATATTGGACTGACAAAACTACTCAGTATTTTATCCAACTAGTTATTGTAGGATTAAGACATTTTCTATTTCAGCATCATAAAAATTTATGATAATGTCCAGCCTGGAGGATATGATTTCCGACAGCATCTTGCAATCTAAGTGTTAAAAATGTCACTTATTTGTGAGCTTTCACCAATGCTAAACTAAGCTCAGAGTGTCTGGCAGTGTGGACTAGGAAGTATTCCACTCTCAATTTGATAACAGCCATAGACAGACTCATGGAAAATTTCATTTAAAGATGTCTTCCTTTTGCTGTACAGAAATTACATCATCGTGGAATCTTAGAAGAATGCTTTCTTCTGGCTAAATAAAGTAAGTGATATGTATAGTAATTTATTTCATATTTTGATTTCTTTGATTTAAAATGTTAGCCTCAAACATAAAATTAGCCTTTAATTTTGATTTTCCTCATTATATCTTTTTCAACATCAAGCCATAAAAAGAGGTACCTGTGTCCTTCAAAGATTACCTGTCCCCAAAACGGTTAGGTTTCACCCTGCTGTGATATCTGTAGGGTTCTGGTTTGCAATCAGTAATTTGCTGATTTTTAGGTGGTTCAAATCACCCCCAGATCCCTGGTTCTAACACTTGACTTACTTAGGAATGTGAAATGAAGAAGGCAGCAGACAGGTGTTTTGGGCAAAAAAATCTCCGCGTTTATTTGAATACAAAAGGTATTTGAATACAAAATCAGACAAGAAATAAAGGCAAATGTAATAAACAGTGAAATTGACAAATCAGCTATACAGAGGACAGTACTTAAATACGCTATTAAATTAAACACAGGTTAAACACTATTAGAAGCTAAACAAAAGTTTTAATTACAAAAACTTTAATCAGGCTTCCTGCCCTTGGGGTTCCCTGCACTGTCACCACCACCTTCCTCTCCATGATAGCTAGGTTGGCTACTTTGGGAGTTTAAGCTCACCAGCGGGGACAAACACGATTTTGAAGTACAGTTGGCTGTTCCCGTTTGCAGTACCCAGTGCCTCGATAAAGACTTTGGACAGTGTAGGCTTTCAGTCTGGGTTGAGTCTGCTGATGTGGTAGGATGTGGGTTTGGATTTATCAAGTGAGTACTTGGTTTTTCTAACCTTGTGGTGGTTTTTGTGGGCCGGTTTTCACCTCAGGATGTGCCTGAGGCCTTGTGGTGTCAGTTGGGTCAGAGGTTTTTGGAGGCTGTCAGTTCTTCAGTCTACTGGTCGTGGTCGGTTGCTGTTGGTTCCCCTGGTACATAATAAGCCTGTGTCGATAGGTTTCAGAATTGCTGTCGGGAACCCTCTTCTGGAGATAGCGGTTCAGATAACTCTCGGGGAGATAGGTCTCAGGGTGGTAGCTCTTTGGGATCCCTTTCCTGGTGGTATCTGTGGGGAGATTGCTCTCTCAAGTGGCATTAGGGACTGCAATTATACTAATTGTGGGCCTCTTATCTTCGTGTCAAATCTGCGCTTGCCATTGTGTTACTGGTGTTCCCTTTGAGCTCAATTAGCTTCCTGACAGTTAAGAGTATGTATATATGTGTTTTGATTGAGGTTGAATGCCTGATATCTCTCTGAATGAACATTGATTGAAGCTGAATGTCTTGGTATCTGTAAAGGTTCCATAATGTCTGGGTTGGGGTAGCCCAAGGGTAAAAGTTGATTTTCAGTTGAGAGTGTCAGGTCCAGTTAATCTTTTAGAGGCGAGATGTGAATGGGATTTTCGGGCTGAACAATGGTTCCAGGCAACTATCTCTGCATCTGTGCATTTTTCCCAGAGCATAGCCCGCCTCCCTTTTTTCACTTTTAAAAATTTTTGAAAAGTCCAGGGTTTTGGTCCAGTATTTTAGTTGATTGAGGTTTTTGCTCGATCCTGCTTGTGCCAGCAAAGTACAATGTCTGTGACTTCCATAGTTTAGTCATTGACAAATTTAAATTGAGTTACCTGTACGTAAACCTTTGGCAGAGTCGAGGCTTCCAACGACTAGAATTGATTTCACAGTAGGAGGCAAATTGACCCACAGTTTGCTGATTTGTTGATGTTACATGAAAAACAATATTGGGGCTTCTTTTTACAGCAGATTTATTGGACCTTTAGTAACAATAACATTCAATGTCAAGCTTATTACATCGACAATAATTAAAGAAACAATGTCAATGCTTTGCCTGATCTGTGACAAGATATTAGAAGAATTCTTCCTATTTATTCATGAGCAAAGATTACAGACAAAATAAAATGTTTTTGTTCTTCTTTCAAATAGCATTTGATGAAAATTCTATAGCCTAAGCAAAACTGGAAACATTGTATTCAGTTGCTCATTTTGAAAAGAGATAGAAATGTAATAAATCCATTCTACATGATACAATGTAAGGCAAAATTATTGTGGTGCTTTCTGTTATACAGTGAGCTGTGTGGGGAGGAATGCAAAGTTTTGAAACTGCTTTTGTTCTAGAAGAATTCATTTACCTTTCAAAAGACTGCAAAAACTGTCTATAGTACCTTTGATTGTCATGACTGCTGTACTTTGCACACTTCCATACAGATACCTTCTTTTGAGGAAATGTGGAGTGGATTTTACAGTTCAATAGTTACTGGTTTGAAGGATCTTTCCTTGACATCTTTTCATGAGTCAAAGCTGAGTTTTTGACAGTTGGATAAATGCTAGTGAAATAAATGTACCAGAGATGTTGATGAGGAAGTTCTGTGTCAAAGTTCAGGTATGCTGTCAGTTGGAGATAAAAGCTAAAGATATGCCCAGATGGTTTTAAATAGGCCTTTAGGTAACACAGGTTGATGCCATAAAACATCCCTGAGACATTGCTATTAGGGTCAGAAGTCAGTATAACATGCCTACCAGTGTTCTGAAGTAATCTGCTTGCTTTGCACTCAGTGCAATTTGGAACCAAATGATACTGAGTGTTATGCCTATTATACATCACAGAGCATCTGAAATGCATACTGGTTAAACAAAACCATACAGGTTATATTCTGCACATCGTAGCACACAAGAATATTGACCTGAAAAAAATTGTTCAATACCTGGAAAGGAGTAAGCTATTCAGTTCTTTAAGCCTGTTTCACTATTCAATTAGATCATGAGTAATCTTTATCTGAACTCAATTTATTCGATCCATAGCCCTTAACCCTTACCTAGGAAAAGAATTTGATTTCAGACAACATGAGATAGCTTTGGTAAGTAGGGTTAAGGAGAATCCAAAGAGATTCTACAAATACATTAAGGAAAAAATAGTAACGAGGGAGAGAATAGGGCCCCTTAAAGATCACCAAGGCTGACTATGTATGGAACTGCAGGAGATGAGGGAGATACTAAACAAGTATTTTGCATCAATGTTTACTGTGGAAAAGGTTATGGAAGCAGGACAACATGGGAAATAAATAGTGACATCTTGAAAAATGTCCATTTTGCAGAGGAGGAGGTGCTTGGTGTCTTAAAATACATAAAGGTGGATAAATCTCCAGGACCTGATCAGTGTATCCCAGAACTGTGGGAAGCTGGGGAAGGGATTGCTGGGCTGCTTGCTGAAATATTTGTAACATCGATAAACACAGGTGAGGTGCCAGAAGATTGTAGGTTGGCTAACATGGTGCCACTATTTAAAAAAGAGGTAAGGAAAAGCCAGGGTACTATAGACCAGTGAGCCTGACATCGCTGTGGGCAAGTTGTTGGAGGGAAGAGATAACAAGGTGTAGAGCTGGATGAACACAGCAGGCCAAGCAGCATCAGAGGAGCAGGAAGGCTGACACTTCGGGCCTAGACCCTTCTTCAGAAA
>NW_025980370.1:0-5712 GCF_021869965.1 Rhincodon typus | reverse complement strand
GGGCCGAAGGGCCTGTACTGCGCTGTAATGTTCTATGTTCTATGTTCTATGTTCATATGGAATGCGTTACAGAACCAAAGTATTTAATAGTACAGGAGGAGGCCATTCAATCCATCATGCCTGTACTGGCTCCCAAAAGTGCTACCCAGCTAGTCCCACTCCCTAGCGCTATCACTGTAGCCCTCTAAACTAATCGCTTTAAAATATATATCCAGCTCTCTTTTGAAACCTCCTATGGAATCTGCCTCCACCACTCTCCCAGGCAGCGTATTCCAAATCCTAACAACTCTCTGAGTAAAGAAGTTTCTCCTTATCTCCCACTGAGGAAGGGTCACCGGACCCGAAACGTTAACGCTGATTTTTCTTCACAGATGCTGCCAGACCTGCTGAGCTTTTCCAGCAACTTCTGTTTTTGTTCCTGATTCACAGCATCCGCAGTTCTTTCGGTTTTTCTCCTTATCTCCCTCCTGGCTCTGTTGCTGACAGGCTTGACATTATAACCCCTAGTTACTGATGTACCAACTGGTGGAAACAGAATATCTTTCCTTTACTCTGTCAAAACTGTCACAATTTCGAACACTTCGATAAGGTCACCTCTTAATCTTCTCTGCTTCAAGGAGAATAAGCCCAATCTCTCTAATCTTTCCTTGTAACGAAAATCCCTCATTCTGGTGTCATTCCAGTAAATCTCCCCTACACTCTCTTCAGAGCTTTAATGCCCTTCCTTAAGTAATGCAAAAAGAGAAAGATTTTAAAAAGACAGGGGGGCCAATTTTTCTTTTACACAGACTGTGGTTCGTGTGTGGAATGAACTCCCACAGGAAGTTGTGGATGTGAATACATTTACAACGTTTAAAAGATAAGGACATGAATAAAGAAATGTTTGGAGGGTTAGGGGCCAAGTGCAGACAGGTAGGACTAGTTCGATTTGGGATTATGGTCGATATGGACTAGTTGGACTGAAGGGTCTGTTTCTGTGCTGTAAGACAATGACTCTATAACTGAACACAATACCCCGAATGTGGTCTGCCCAATGATTTGTAGATGTGTAGCATCACTTCCTTGCTTTTATACTGTATGCCTCTATTGATAAACCTATCTTTGATGGAAGATGTTATTGATTGTGATTGATTGGTCATTTGTTAACACATCGATATTTTATTAAGAAGACTCTGAATATAGCGTAACTGACTGTGTATAAACAGCTCCCAACTGTTTCCCGAAAAGTCACACTCAATATCCCTCGCTAATTCAGTGCTGTGAATCTCTCAGGTATGTAACAAGCTTGAACATCCAAACATGTATAACAGAGGGGCAGCAGGCCTCTGATACAGCTGCTTGAAATATTTACATATCTCAGTAGTCTGGCTTCAGAACTCAGGAGTCACTTCCTTAAAGGCTTTTGATTTTCCAACATTTCAGAAAGATCAGTGCAAAATTCATAAGCTCCTACAGCTCTTTGCAACAGCCTCTATAAAGGCCATCTGTAAATAGGAAACAAACTAGTATATATTAATCCAGGGGCATGGTGGTTATGTTCATAATTTTAAAAAAGCTTTAAAAAGGTAAATGGTGGATAAAGTGGTTACGAAGGCATAGGGGATACTTCCCTTTATTAGATGAGACATAAGAGTTTAATAGCAGGGGGGTGATGCTGAAACTGTACAAAACATTTGTTAGACCACAGCTAGGGTATCGTGTGTAATTCTGGGATCTACATTATAGGAGGATGTGATAGCACTGGAGAGAGGGCAGAGGAGATTTACCAGGATGTTGCCTGGACTGGAGAGTCTCAGTTATGATGAGAGATTGGACAGACTGGGATTGTTTTCCTTAGAGCAGAGGAGACTGAGAGGAATACAATTGAGATGTATATAATTATGAAGGGCACAGATAGGGAAGGCAGGAAGACACTTTCCCCCTTGATGAAGGTATCACTGACGAGGGGGCATAGATTGAAGGTAAGGGGCAGGATGTTTAGAGGAGTGGAAAGACTTTTTCCACCCAGAGAATGGTGGGAATCTGGAACTCCCAGCCTGTAAGAAGCAGAAACCCTTATCACAATGAAGAAGTATTAGGATGTGCACTTGTGATGCCAAGGCATACAAGGCTATGGGCCAAGTGCTGGGAAATGGGATCAGAATAGTTAGCTAGCTGGTTTGGACTGGGATAGATGTGATGGGCTGAAGGTCCTTTTTCTGGAGACCTCACTAATTATAGAATATACATAACCCACAATAAACAAAAGGTTTCTGCATTTCTTTCAACCACTATCATATTCCCTCGCAGCAGGTGCACTCTTTTGAGTTGCAATGCCTCTTCTGAGAGCTTTCAAGTCATAGACTTAGCTGTGGGTTAACCTGCTAAAATTCAGAGATGTTTGAGAATGCTGCACAGCTCTATCACCGTTTATTTAGAAGCAAACAAAAAAGTTCAGACTACACAAGAAATAAAGGGATTGTTATCGACAAAGGTTTTGGTTCAGGAGTAAGGGAGTAGCCGTGAGTAGGTGATATTGAATGTGCTTCCACTACACACAGTCCTGAGATTGTCAAAACTTGGAATTTTGTTGTCTATCAAATTCACTATTTTCCATTTACTGAATGGTAGCAGCTGTAACAATGAAGCATGTTCCCAATGACCAGGGAGTCCAGGACCAACATTCATTGTCCCAGGATAGGGGGTAAGGACTGAGATGAGGAGACATTTCTTCACCCAGAGAGTGTGAAGCCTGTAGAATTCTCTGCCATAGACAGTGGTTGAGGCCAAAACATTCAATGTTTTCAAGAAAGAGTGAGATAAAGTTTTTAGGGCCAAAGGTATCAAAGGGAACTGGGATTGGGGTACTGAACTGGATGATCAGCCATGATCATATTAAATGGTGGAACAGACTCAAAGGGGTGAATGGCCTGCTCATACTAGAGTTGTAGTCATAGAGTCATTGACATGTACAATGCAGAAACAGATCCTTCAGTCCAACTCGTCCATGCCGACCAGATATCCTAAATTAATCTAGTCCCATTTGCCAGCATTTGGCCCATATCCGTCTAAACCCTTCCTACTCATATGCTCATCCAGATACCTTTTAAGTGTAATTGTACCAGCCTCCGTCACCTCCTCTAGCAGATCGTTCCATACATGCACCACCCTCTGTGTAATAGTACCATTTGTGAACTGTGTCTATCACTCTTTTCTTTGTTTCTCTGACATTAATAGATTAGACTTATTGCTGCATGGGGTTAGTGTCACTTTAAGGGAGACAGTAATTTTCTAAGTGACTCTCTGTGAAAGTATTTCCAATGCTGGGTATCTCTACATGCTGCCTGTAATTATTTCAGGAGCGATCTTCTTATTTCCTCGAACATCAATAGTTGGAGGTCTGTTCTGTGTAGCTCTGATGACATTTATCCCACTGATAAGGATGTGAAGCAGATGAACTGTCCAGGGTCTTTGGTGATTCATGATCTTCTTCAATCAGAGAATAGATTGGTACTGACCAGTAAAATCAGCAGAGGGTTTATTTTTGTAAAATAAATCTGCACTGTTCTCCATATTGGCCTGGATGCAGAACAATGATATTTACATGGCATCTGATGTAGCATTCTATAGTGAAATCCCTTTGTTTGATCATACCAGCATTGTTCATTTCACCTCCTTGTGAGGAAATAAATGTTCTTTATAGACCCAATACAGTCTATAAAGATTTCCTTTAGATTCCCACTGTCATGGACCAGACCAAAGCCCTTCAAAATATTTCAAGAAGGTTCCCTAGACCCTAAATTTTTATTATTTTAAAGGTAGATGTGAAGTACCATGTTCCAGACATGATGCGACTGGTCAATCTACTCAACGTTAAGCAAAACACAAATTATTTAAACACTGTAGTTAAAATACAAGCAAATGAAAGAGGAATTTAGAACTGCTTATCTATTGGAAAACTTAACCAAATAACAGATAGAGTGCCTATCACTAATTAATTGTTCAAATATAGTAACATCCCATAAACACATGCGTCGGCAAAAAGGCAAATTCAGACACAGATTCTTACATGCAGTTCTCCAATTCAGGAGGAAACCACATCAAGAGAGATTCAGAAAAAGTAGCAGCTAGGAATCATTTGCTGAAGCTTCCAATTCTTCTGAGACCCCAAACTGCTTCTGATTGCTGAAAAACCCAGAAATCCTGATCTGAGAAAGCTGGCTACACCCATTCAGGCTGGTTAAAAAAAAACCCAAGGCCTCCTAAGCAGTTTACTTAAGCAGTTGACAGTAGCCAGTTTGACGCCTCTGCTTTTACAACCTCTTTTCAAACAAACCCTGGACAAAATAACCTTTTAAACTGATAGCATTATCACACCACGTCACCTGTATTACTTCCTTGCAAAATGGACGGATGTGCTCTGAACACTCTGGGGGAAATCTTTAACTGTCAATATCAATGGAATGAAATATTATTTAAAAATAACAACATGAGCATATCATGGGGAAAAAGATGTTACATTTAAAGGATCTTCTGTACATTAACAGTTTTCTATAGTTAACAATTTAAGACAGAATCATAAAACAACTGACCCTCACGTTGTTGGGGTAGTCGTGGGTCAGGATCACTTTTGTTATTGGAAGCGGTCTTTGTCTCAGCTGTTGCATGGGCAGATACATGGCAAATATGGTATAATGTGGATAATTGTGAGGCTTCCCACTTTGATAGCAAAAACAGGATGGCAGATTCTTATCTGAATGGCTGTAAATTGAGAGAGAGGAATGTTCAATAAGACCTGGGTGTTTTCATGCACGAGTCACTGAAAGTAAGTGTGAAGGTGCCGCAGGCAGTAAAGAAGGCAACTGGTATGTTGGCCTTCACAGTGAGAGGATTCGAGTTCAGGAACAGGGATGTCTTGCTGCAATTGTACAAGGCATTGGTGAGACCACACCTGGAGTATTGTGCGCAGTTTTAATCTCCTTATCTGAGGAAGGATGTTTTTGTTAAAGAGGGAGTGCAGCGAAGGTTTATCAAATTGATTTCTGGGATGGCAGCACTGATGAACGACAAGAGATTGAATTGGTTAGGATTGTATTCAATGGAGTTTAGAAGAATGAGGGGGGTTCTGTATAAATTTCAAACACAACTAGACAGGTTAGATGTAGGAAGGATGTTCTTGGGACAATGCATGCCCAGGAGTGGGATGACAGCATCCAGAACGTTGTCTGGAAGGTATGATTCTATTAAACTGATTATATCAGACTGAGGTAGTAGGAGCTGCAGATGCTGGAGAATCTGTGATAACAAGGTGTAGAGCTGGATGAACACAGCAGGCCAAGTAGCATCAGAGGAGCAGGAAGGCTGACGTTTCGGGCCTAGACCCTTCTTCAGAAAAAATTTTTCTGCTGTGTTCATCCAGCTCTACACCTTGTTATCTCTCCTTTATTCTGGATTTTCATTTAAATGGCATATCTAAATAAAAGTGGCAGTACATTTTCAAGTGCCCAACTATGCAAGAATTATGAAAAGTGGCAATTTGGCTCTGACATATTGCATAAAATATGAATTCTTGCATGAAGGATAAGTGAATTATATCAAAATATCCCACTTGGAAAAGTGATCGGCTAAATGTGAAAGTATATCCTTGCATTCTAAAATCGTACCAAACGTTGGTTACTTACATAATGTATACTTCTAAAAAGAAATTGAATGATAGTTTATTATTCAACTCCA
>NW_025980369.1:0-5712 GCF_021869965.1 Rhincodon typus | reverse complement strand
CCTTCCTGCTCCTCTGATGCTGCTTGGCCTGCTGTGTTCATCCAGCTTTACACCTTGTTATCTCGGATCTAGGATTAGGTTTGGTTTAATGCCTCAGACTAAAGATGGGATCTCTGACAGTGCAGAATGCCTGCAGAACTATACTGAAATGTCAGTCTGAATTAGATAATCAAATCGTGATAGCAGAACTCAAATCTTTATCAGTCTGATTCATAACTCTGCAACTTTGCTGAATTTAAGTTCCTCATTGTGTTGTTAAATTCAAAGTACACTCCAAAACTCCGATTATGTTTTCTTATATCCAGCAGTGGAAGATAGACTCAACTACAATGGTCTGGATGATAACACTGTGTGTCCTAATATCAGGATTGGACAAGATGATTTGCCAGGCAAGTTTTCAGACTTTAAAAGGAACTTGGCATGGAAATGCAGCCGACTGTTTTATCATACCTAAGGGTGAACATTTGTATCAGTCCGGGCTATGACAAAAAATTGAAGAGGTACACATACATCAGTATAAACACCTCAATATCTGCTGCTGTGGGACCTGCAGCTCCCTTCGTTGCTACAGTTGTGAGGACTGCAGCAGTCACTGATCTTTCCCCTCTCCTTGTCTCAGTTGGATTGATTTGAACATCCTGCCACAAATGCTACACTGAAGCTGACCCCAGAATAAGTGTTGATGCTAAATATTATGGGAAAATGACAAGCTTGGAGGAATACTATGGCCTATATTGAGGGACAATGAGTGATCAGTACAAACACAGGATTGCTTAAGAGTTTTGTCATTTGCAAGTTTACCAGTCATTTAGATTTCCTACGTGAAAAAATTTTTTTAAAAGGCTGCAAATCATAGGACTTACCAGTCATTTTTGATGACTGACAGTTCTGTCACCGTCATCTTTCAAAGCTTTCATTTTATTATTAATCCCATCTGTTAATGTAATGATATATTGTTGTAATGCCAAACATTCCTTTTATATGTTCTACAACTCACCTAATGAGATTGGCAGACTGATGTTAGAGAGACGCAATCAAAAACCTGTCTGTTTTTTTTTGATTCCCACACTCGTAGGATTTGATCTCATTACCCAATTCCAATTGGATACCATTCCGCTACGGGATGTAAAGAGAGTGGAAGGTTCAACACCACTTCAGATTGCCTTCAGACTCGACAGAGAGGCCAACTTTGAAATTCCGACAAGGTAGGAAAATCCTGAGCTAGAAAGGGGGAAAATGGCAGGCATTGTTCAGATATCTCCAGTAGAAGTGCATATTCATAGACATTATGCTGATGTATAGCCACCCAAGAATGTAACCAGTGTTTCACCATCCGTTCAAAGAAAAGCTGGTCTGATAAATATTAGAATGTATGTCAGCATGAGCTACTAAATAATGAGATACAATTAAACTCCCTATCTGCATCCACCTATCGCCAACCCATCTGCCTTTCCCCAGCCCCACACCTCCTCCCTCTATTTATTTCCCAGCTCCCTCCATGCCCCCACCATTTCTGATGAAGGGTCCCGAACCGTTTCCTGCTCCTCTGATGCTGCCTGGCCTGCTGTGTTCCTCCAGCTTCATACTGTGTTGACTCTGACTCCAGCATCTGCAGTTCTTGCTATCTCGAAACTGGAGGGAAAGAAAGGAAATCATTGACCATGTTAAATGCACAAATATGCATTTTGTAAGGACTAAATAATTTTACTCTATGTAATGTAAAGTGGACATTTAATTTCTTCCAGAGTAATCTACCCACGAGGGCTGCCGGAAGAGTATTCATTTGTCACCACGTTCCGGATGGTAAAAAACACGCTTAATAAAGTGTGGAACTTGTGGCAGATTGTGGATGAAAACGGCTACAAGCAAGTAGGCCTGAGGCTGAATGGCAACACCCAGTCCTTGGAGTTTTATTTAGTCGGCTTGGATAGCAACCTGCAGACAGTCGTTTTTCGAGGGGTTTCACAGGTCTTTGATACTGACTGGCATAAGATCCTGGTGGGCGTGGAGAGGGACACTGTCAGCCTATTTGTGGACTGCCATAGAGTAGCCTCCCATCCTATTAAACCAAAGGGTGACGTCAATGTGGAGGGCAATACTCTGATAGGCCGACTGGATGCAAACCACAAAGTGTCCGTGGTGGTGAGCTCGTCTTTCTACTTCACTTGTTTTATCTGAATCAAAAATCAATTTACAGGTACTGAGAAACCTTTGCTGGTAAAATCAGTCTTTTTTCCAAAATTGTGCTCTCATACAGTATCCATTTCACATAAATCCAGAGAGTTTAGGAGCATGTTAGCAGAGCCAAGGCTCAGAACATCTGATTGCACCTGACAGCTTAATTAGCTTCTAATTACATGATCTGCCAGTAAAAAAAAACACTGGGAAGCTTCCCTTTTTTTCTGTCTGGCCAGAATTGTATTTGTCGGCTTATCTAGAGCCAAATGGGAAAATGACCAACCTTCACTATTGAATCCGTGCCTGCAGGTTACTAGACTGAACCAGCCAAGCCCGCATTCATGCTGCACGTGCCTCAGAGTATCGAGGCAGCTTTGTCATGGAGATGGATTTGGTTCCAAGTTTCCATTGCCAGATGTGCAACATTGCTTCATTGTCCACTGGCTCAGAATTCTGCAACTCCCAACCTCACAGCAATGTGGATGCACCTGTACACCATGTGGGCTGTGATGAATCTGGAAGGCAACTTATCACTACCTTCTCAAATGCAGCTAAGGATGGCCATTAAGTGCTGGTGCAGCTTTAAATTTTTAGAAAGTGCCAATGGAACCCACAGAGACCCTGCTTAACCTCTCGCCCAGAAAGGTGGTCATGAATTCTTCATTAGACAACATTCAAGTGCAGTTTTAAAGCCTGGGCAGGGAGTGACAGTCCCTAATAAGTTATGTGGTGGATGGGGTGTATCACTCAACCATACCCATCCATCTACTTGCAGCATGGTCATACTGCAAATCTCATAGAATGGAATTTCCACCAGCTGATATATGGACTTTCAGGGCCAGCGGCTTTCTTGCACGAAATTTAATGGTAATAGGAGCTGAGCCCTGACGGTTTGTTCTGATTTCCATGTTTCAGGTATGCTTTACCATCAATAGTTGGCTGAGATCTCAGCATTCCTGATCCATTATGTAACAGGCAGCTATTTGCAGCATGATAGTTTTTTTTTAATTCGTTTGTGGGAATTGTCTTACTGGCTAGGATGGCATTTCTTGCCAATTTCTCATTGCCCAGTCAACCACTTTGCTGTGGGTCTGGAGTGACATGTAGGGGGACCAAGTAAAAACAGCATATGTCCTTCCCTAAAGGGCATGAGTGAATCAGGTGGGTTTTATTTTCAGGAACTGTTGGAAGTGGTTTTATGGTTACCATTAGCCTGACTTTTTACTCCAGATTTTTCTTGATTTCAAATTTCACTATCTGTCAGGATAGGAGTCAAACACATGTCTCCTAGAACATTAACCTGGGATTCTGGATTGCTGGTCTAGTGACATTATCACTACCTCACCCCATCCCCTAGTCATGTTTCACCCATCTTTTAAAAACCTAGATTTACCATGTTCGCCAAATGATTTTTGGACAATGGGCCACTATTTAAGTTTGTCTATTCCCCATTCATCTGAAGTTTGTGCCCGATGACCAAATGTCTAATTGTATGTGGTTAACAACTTGATATGCATTTGGAGCTCAGAAACTGACAGGGCATGATCTAGAGAGGTATCTTAGAATGTTCTATACTGCTCTCGCAGAATTTTAAGTGCTTTAGCAGTATGAAGAGACAATAACAATGAAAATAAATTTTTGAAAGCAAGACTAAAATTACATTACCTCAGGAATGTCTAGTAGATCTGAGTTTTGAATAGGATTAAGACCTAACAAACAATGCTGGCATATTAGACCTGACTATCTGAGATCTGACTATCAACGGGTGAAGAAGTTCTGCAAGGAATGCAACACAGAGGTGGTCACGGAATCTCAGAATCATTGCAGTTCAGAAAAAGGCCATTCAGCCCATTGTTTTTGCTCTGATTCTCTTAACGATCAATTTACTTAACTTCATTCCCCTACGTTCTCCACATTGCACCACAGTTTTTCTTTTGAGATAATAATCCAATTCCATTTTGAATGTCTCATTTGAACCTGCCTCCACCATACTCTGAAACAATGTATTCCAGATCCTAAACGCATATTGTAGTAAGGAGTTTTTCCTTATGTCAACTCTGTTTCTTTTGCCTATTCCCTTCAATCTGTGCCATCTTGTTTTTTGGTTCTTTATCAACAAGAACAGTTTCTCTCTATCTGCTCTGAGTTAGGAACAGCTCCATTCTTTAATGCAAAGGTGTGTAGCATTTTACTATTTGGATTTTTTTTTGGAAATGAAAATAAAAATGAAAACTTGCTATTATTTTCAATTGAACCAGTCCATTCAAAAGAATGTGCCTTAGATCAGTTGATGGGTTATTAATACAATAGATGTTTTTTCAAAAGCTTGTCAGTTAGTCACCAAGGAAAACTGACTAGTTGGGTCTGCTCTTCAAAATGTTTATTGTACATTGTTGTGAACAGTAACAGAGTTAATGATGAACTAGTGACACAGATCTGACACTTGACATTGGTGCTTTGACAACTTGGACAAACTTCTTTTTATGTTTATTTGTTTTATTAGACTACTGAGAGCAAGAATATTTCTACTAGAACAAAAACAGAAATTGCCAGCAAAACTGAGCAGATCTGGCAGCATATGTGGAAAGAAAGCAGGGGTAACGTTTCGAGTCTGGTGAGTCTTCATCAGATTGAGTTCGGATGAAGAGTCAACATTCTTGAAGTATTAACTCTGCTTTCTCCCTACAATGCTGCCACACCTGCTACGTTTCACCAGAAATCTCTGTTTTTGTTTCAGATCGCCAGCACCCGTGAATCTTTGTTTTATTTTTGTGTTTGGACGAGAATCATACAGTGAAGATCTTTGTTGAAAGGACTTTTGAAGTCGATTGTTAGCATCTGGCAAGCTTATTCCAAATATCTTAAAATATGTGCCACAGTCCCAGATGTTTGTTACATGGTGGCTCAGTGGTTAGCATGCTGCCTTACAGTGCTGGGGACCCAGGTTCAATTCCAGCCTCAGGTGTGGAGTTTGCACATTCTCCCCCAGTCCGTGTGGGTTTCATCCACATTCCAAAGATGTGCAGGTTAGGTGGATTGGCTGTTGGAAATGCAGGTATATGGTAAGGGGTGAGTCTTGGTGGGATGTCCTTTGCAGGGTCAGTGTGGACTCAAGAGGCCTAACAGCCTGCTTCCACACGCTAGGGATTCTATGAATGATGCTCCTGAACTGGTAGGAATAAGTATGACTGTGTATGAGAAGCACAAACAAAAAAATTGGCATTTTATATTATACAATGGAGTAGTCAACATCAGGATTACGCTTTCCTTTTTGTTTAATTTGTAACAGTTTTTTCTTTCATTTAGTTTGAGCTGCAGTGGATGTTGATTCATTGTGATCCACAACGTGCACATCGAGAGGCCTGCACAGAGTTATCCATACAACAGGTAAAAACTGAGCTCAGACCCTGTCACAATCATATGTCTCAGAGATAGTAGGAACTGCAGATGCTGGAGAATCTGAGATAACAGGGTGTAGAGCTGGATGAACACAGCAGGCCAAGCAGCATCAGAGGAGCAGGAAAGCTGACGTTT
>NW_025980368.1:3988-5712 GCF_021869965.1 Rhincodon typus | reverse complement strand
CAGCTGACAGTGAGAGTGGGTGAGCAGGTTGGAGTGTGAAGAGTGTGATTGCGGTTATTCTCAGGCTACAATGAGTTTGATCAGAATGGGAGCAACGGAATGCAGTGCCAGCCAGCTCGGTCCGTGGCGCAGAGAGACCTTGAACGACGCAGCTGTGGTCCAGTCTTTGAAAGGTTGCAGAGAAGGCGAGAGATGAGTTTTTTTATATTTACACATAGTCTGAGTCTTGTTTGTCGTTTTGACAGAAGAAATACAATTCAGTAATCTAACCCATTGCTCGAATAATGCCCGTATATCCGTTTTAATTCGGTTTTCCAATAATGCTTTAAATGATATTGGAAGAAATTGTCGGATCATTGAGCTTGTCTCGAACACTGGTTATTATTTTCTGTCAGGGATCTTCCATTCTCTCCTTTAGGAATCTCCAGCTTTCAGATTCCTTCCGTCAGACAGGGAGCACACAGACTATTTCTTGCTCTCCTACTGATTGTTGAAAACTCCCGGAACCAGGTTTCACTTTTCGAATGTCATGCCCACACCTCGCCAGTCCCTCCTCCTATGTACAAGCGGCCGCTCAGGCAGTGACAGCTCCGAGCACAGGCCAACCTCGCTCTATCACACGCACAGATATAAGCAGACATTCGCACAGGACTCGACACTTTAGGAAATCGCCTCTCATTCAGTGAAAAAGGGACTGTTTTGGGAGTTGAAACCAGATCCAGTCGTGATCAGATTCTTCCGATCAGAGTTTTCCCCTCGCTTGGTGCAGCATGGCTCTGGCGAGAATTTGGAGACTCTGGATGGTGCTGGTCTTTGTATCCGGGAGCCTGAGTCTGGGCTGTGAGAGGCTGCAGTTACAGCAAGTTCTCAACACAGAGACTCTGTGCAAACTGCATGAAATGGTGAGTGTCAACTGATCGGAATCTCACTGGGTCTGTTCGCTGTTGAATGTCGGTTGAGGGAGAAATAGATTTTAATTTTGTGCAATTACCGTTCGGTGTTTCTCCAGCATCTCAGTTTGTGGGACTGAATGTAACCGGGACTGTTTTCTCCTCTCAGGGAGGTCATTTTCCGCGACATTGTATAAGGCAGAGGTTCTCACTGAAAACTAAGCCCTTGGATCTGGTGAAACTTTCGGACGGATTCGAGGTGAGTCATTTTATTCAGACAGGGTCTTTAGAGAATGTATGTGTGAGATTAACGACACGATCAGATCGGTTGACATTGAAGCGCAATGATTTCCACCCATTGTGCAAATCGCCGCAACACGTCTCAGTAAATGCATGAGACTGGCACACTGTGACAAGTTCATGCTATGTCTATACTCCACTCGAGGTATCTTCGTTTGGTTTTACCGTTGTCAACATCTGTCTTCACTACTTCATTTTTTGTCACATTTCAGCTTAAGTGCATTTACGGAAATCACCGCAGCACTGGCTACTGTTTTGTGAATTAGTCCTTTAACATTCGGCTGCCCCAAGTGAAGCTCAGCAGGGCTGTCACTGAGAGTCACTTTGCCTGCTTAAAATTCAATCCTCTCACTCATCAAATCCCGTTCCTGCTATCTAAATTAAAGTTCAGATTAAAGCTAAAGAGTTCATGTTCCCAGGTCTCACTGCATCTTTCTCGCTATCTCTGAACTTACCACGTTCCATCCAAGTTCAGAACAATCAACATTCTTCACCACACAGTAAATGTTTATTATTTTCTCGCTCCTTTGAGCA
>NW_025980368.1:0-3888 GCF_021869965.1 Rhincodon typus | reverse complement strand
GCTCAGAATATATTCAACAAAGAACAAGTAACTTTCACATTCCATTCGCTGTTAATTCTTGATGACTCTTGCCTTATCTATTTATTCCCTCCTGAATTTCTCATCAACTTGTCACTTTACTCTCACATTTGATACCTTTGTTCTCTAAATCAAGTAACTTCGAATGACAGTTTCAGTCTTCAGTGATACCTTGCTCCCACAGAAGGGGCCATAAATTTTGCCTCCTAATCACCCTGCTTTTCTTTTATTAATACTTTTCAAAAACATGTCTAGCTTCCTTCTTGAGTTACACACTAATTAATCGGCACACATTCCAATTACCCCTATTTAGTTTGTTATTTCTCCGACTTGATTGAGCCTGTTTCTTGTTGTATGAGGAACTAAATATTCTTCGTTTGGAACCTTTTCCATTCCACTTTAACCACCACAATTCTGAGCTGCAGAAAACTCTAACTGGTCCTGTCCTTTTCCTCTGCTTGAATAAACCCTTTATACATGTTTCTGAATCATTGATTTAAAGACTCGCATTGCTCATTTTCCATTGATCAGATAATATTTGATTTGAACAATTAACTGTTATTTGCTGTTTGTTTATTGAATCGAATGTAAACCCAAAATGAACGGGAATAAAGTCGACTCTTCTAACCTTGTTGTTTTGTTCAGACTCAGGAAAGGATTGCGATTATCCATCAAACCCTGCATCACATCAACAAGATCTACAGCATGAACTTGGGTTCAGTCACTTGGGCCTGGGACAAGGTGGAAAATTTTCGTCTTCTCCTCGAACAACAGCTCAGAGAGTTTCAAGACTGCATGAAGAAATCAGGATCTGACCACAAGTTGAAGAGAAATGCTGCCATTCAACATTACTTCAGGAACCTGGAAAAGTTTCTCAAACACAAGGTATGAGAATTGATAACTAACTGTGCAAATCATGGCAACATTTATTTCATTCATTTTCAAATGCACTTACTTGAATATCTTACCTTTTCAGAAATTCAGTGACTGTTCCTGGGAAATAATCCGTGCTGAGACCAGAGCCCGTTTACAACAGTTGCATTTCATTATGGCACAAGTCAGCAGAAGAAACTGAAAAGAACATATTTACTGCAGACCAGAACAATGAATATTTATTTCAAAGACTTTCCATTGAAACTATTTATTGATGTTTGTAAGGATTCTTTTTCTCATTTGTAGCAATAGCAACAACGGGAGTGTTGCCAGGACTATTTATTTTAATTCACTGATATGTATTGTTGTGATGTTTTCTCCCGATGCAATGTTGAAGTTTCACTGTGTGTGAAGTCTGTTTTGGAATATCAGACTTCCACTTCAGTGAGATCTGAACCACATTGACCTTGTCACTTGTGAACTCTTATTGGCCAAACTTGAAACCCATCTCAGTTACTCTAATTTATTCATATTTATTGACGTGAAGTCTTAATTTATTGAAATGCTACAGTTTATGCAATATGTCAAGTAACTTAAAGATGTTAATTTATTGCTATTTATTTGTACGTTGGGGAGTAAACTGTTTTTTAAGCTGGGAATTTTTATACTGGAAAAGAACTCATTTATATAAATAAATTCGTTTTAACATTACACATTTACTAATTTGATGTTTATTTTTGATTTCTCTCATTTAACCTTTCGACACGGGGTATAAATGCTATTGATATTTCTGTCTTCAGTCTGTTACTCTTGGTGCTCGTCATCTCCAATGTTCATTTTGAACTCACGATTTGCCCTCACTCCTGAGACCTATAAATCCTTTTTCAATTCCACTGGTCTGATTTTTGCTGTGTTACGATTCTTTCGTTGAATTTTGTATTCCGGTTCAGCAGCAAAAATGGACAAAGTTTGTGATGCTGGGCAGGAAAGGGGAAAACCGGTTGCACGGAGAGATAAGTGGAATGGGAGAGTTGATGTGAAGTTAGAATAATGGTTGTAAGAATACCAGCCGCCGTGTACAAATAGGGAAAGCAGAAGCTGGTTGAAGAATGATATCTTTCATTATTAAAAAGAAATCAGAGTGAAGAGTGCGATTACAAATCATAATAGCTTACAGCTGCGATAAATACATCTTATTACGAAATATTTTATCGCATAAACATGTAAAAAGATGAACACTTAACGCGTCAAGTATTTCGAATGTTCTATTGCAGCTGATCAGATTGTGGCCTTAACTCAAATTTTCGGCTCAAATCCTAACAACTTTTGACAGAAACAGAAATTTCTGCAGAAACCCGTCAGGTAAGGCAGCACCTGTGGAGAGAAAGCAGAGTGATTTTATTTTTCCGTTCACTCCTGAAGGAAGGTCACTGGAAAAATAACGTTAATTCTCGTTTCTTGCCACATTTGTTGTCAGACGACTGATTTTTTCCAACAATTCCTGTTTTATGTTTCAGATTACCAGCATCTGCTGTTCTTTCCATGTTTGTAGTCTCTACAAAAAGTTATGGTTTGCTTGTAGATCAAAAATCTCTCAATATAAACTGGAATATATTCAATGTCACGGCTGTTGTCAGGGGTGGACGTACCTACTGATTAATAACTCTCTGACCAAGAAAATGTCCTTAGCTCTATCTGAAGTGACGATTGTTAATATTCAAACAATGACCTTATTGGTCGCATCCACAAAGGCCGAAATACCTTCATAACATTTATTCACTCAAGTTTCCCCAGATCCTTAATTGTTTCAGTAACTTCATCACCTCGTTCTGCACAACTGCAAATAACGTAGGCCCAGACGCTCAATCTTTGCTCATCAGCCAACATTATCATTCCAAGAATTAACCGAGTGAATTTACTCTGAAGTGTTGATGGTGTTTCTTGTTTAAGTAGTGAGCCCAAACATTTTATAATTGGTACACAGAGTCTGTTTGCACGAATATCCTGGTTAGTGGCAGCAATACTTCCCTACCTTTCATCACCTTCCTCCTTCCAATAACGTTCCACATTCTGGATGGTTTTCTGATTTTGGTATTCAGTCCTGGGAAGGCGGTGTCACTGACTGCGCTAGCATTTATTGCTGGTCCCTCGTTGCCTTTGAAGTGGTGGAATGTTGTAATCTTGAACGGCTGCAGTCCATCTGCTGTAGGATGACCCAAAAGGCTGTTAGGGAGGAAGCTCCAGGGTTTGACCCAGTGATAGTGAATCAACGGTGATTGATTTCCACGACAGGATAGTGACTGGCTTGGTCGGGAACTTATTGCTGGCAATGTTCCCACGTATCTGCACTTCTTACCTTTTTTGACGATCTTGCTTCTGGTGCTGTGTTGAATTCTGCAGAGCATTTTATAGGCAGGACATGTTTTTTTACACCGATTGACAGTTGGGGAGGGAATTAATTTTTGTCGATGTGGTGACACATTTCAGCGATATGGACACCCTCCCGTTTTCGCTCATTATACTCCACCTGCATGATTCTTCCTACTGCCTTCAGCGATTGATTACTCTTTAGATGATCTTTATGTCCGCCTCACAAGTTGTTATTTTCATCTTCCTGTTTGACATCAGCAATATGATGTGCCCCTTCAACCAAGTTATTGACGGAAATGGTGACTATTCAATGCCCTACCAAATGATCCGTCTGGCATTCCACTAACTGACCCACAATCAACATCATAAAACCAGGTTATCTGCTCTTTACTACATTCCACACGCACCGAGTTTGCTAAACACAATATGCCGAACACATTTCTTGCATTTGAAGTGAATACTTTTTAAAAAGATTCTGTTTTTGCACGTCGCTTTGATGAGTGCTTTGGTCACGAATGGCGTTATATAAATGCAGAGATAGTGGGAACTGCCGATGTTGCAGAATCGGAGATAACAAGGTGTAGAGCTGAATGAACACAGCAGGCCAAGCAGCATCAGAGGACCAGG